>NC_133324.1:217442144-217742144 GCF_042186555.1 Aquarana catesbeiana
GGTGGTTGTGGGGGTCTGCAAGCGGGGGGCTTATTGGAATCTGAAAGCCCCCTTTAACAAGGGGACCCCCAGATCCCAGCCCCCCCTCTGTGAAATGGTAAGGGAGTACAAAAGTACCAACAAGTGTCTGGGGAATGCCCAGGAAAAAGCCAAAGTCTACTTACCACCAGCTTGCAGACAACCAAATTGACCTATCTAACAGTAAGCGTTAAAAAAGGGTTTAGTCCGCACGCATTTGCAAACGCATGCGTGAGCCACAGAGCCACGTCACGGCACCCTTGTATCTGTGGTCCTAACACTAAACTATGAGTGTCCCCACAGTGGAGGCACATGCATTTAATGGATAAATGAGAGCAGGTGGACTGGAGGGGAGCCCACCCCTCCTTAAAGGTACAGGAGCACACCAAACACCCAGCAATAGCACAATGGCTGTAAAGGTGTTGGTGCACTGCTGGACCAATACAAACTCTCACGTGATAACAAAAGCTTGCCACCACTCTCATTTATAGCTGGCTATCGCAGTAAGCAGCATTGGGAGGCTAAAAAATGTACCAACAAGTGTCTGGGGAATGCCCAGGAAAAAGCCAAAGTCTACTTACCACCAGCTTGCAGACAACCAAATTGACCTATCTAACAGTAAGCGTTAAAAAAGAGGTTTAGTCCGCACGCATTTGCAAACGCATGCGTGAGCCACAGAGCCACGTCACGGCACCCTTGTATCTGTGGTCCTAACACTAAACTATGAGTGTCCCCACAGTGAAGGCACATGCATTTAATGGATAAATGAGAGCAGGTGGACTGGAGGGGAGCCCACCCCTCCTTAAAGGTACAGGAGCACACCAAACACCCAGCAATAGCACAATGGCTGCAAAGGTGTTGGTGCACTGCTGGACCAATACAAACACTCATGTGATAACAAAAGCTTGCCACCACTCTCATTACAAAAGTACACCTACCATTTCACAAAAAAGTGTCAAAAATGTTAAAAATGACAAGAGACAGTTTTTGACAATTCATTTATTAAAATGCTTCTTCTTTCTTCTATCTTCTATCTTCTTTCTTCTATCTTCTATCTTCCTTCGGTTTCTTCCTCCATCTTCTTCTTCTTCTTCCTCCGATCCTCTGCTTCTTGCTCCGGTGCTCTTGTCCGGCATCTTCCTCCGTGGCGTCTTCTTCCCTTCTTCGTGCTCGGGCCGCTCCGCATCCATGATGGGAGGCTCCTGCTGTGTGACGCTTCTTGTCTTCTGACGGTTCTTAAATAATGGAGAGGCTTCTTGCTCCGGTGTTCTCGTCCGGCCACACAGTGACTCCGCCCCCTATGACACACAGGGACTTGACGGGGACTTCCCTGTGGCTTTCCCCGTGACGTCAGAGGGGGCGGGGTCACCCGTTACGATACGGGTGATCCCGCCCCCTCTGATGTCATGGGGAAAGCCTCAGGGAAATCCCCGTCAAGTCCCTGTGTGTCATAGGGGGCGGGGTCACCGTGTGGCCCTGCCCTCTGTTATTTAAGAACCATCAGAAGACAAGAAGCGTCACACAGCGGGAGTCTCCCATCATGGATGCGGAGCGGCCTAAACATGAAGAAGGGAAGAAGATGCCACGGAGGAAGATGCCGGACAAGAACACCGGAGCAAGAAGCAGAGGATCGGAGGACGAAGAAGAAGGTGGAGGAAGTAACCGAAGGAAGATAGAAGAAAGTAGATAGAAGATAGAAGAAAGAAGAAGCATTTAAATAAAGGAATTGTCAAAAACTGTCTCTTGTCATTTGGTCTGGTATGGATTTTGAGGGGGACCCCCACGCTTTTTTAAAATTTTTTGGGGCGCCGTGTTCCCCTTAATATCCATACCAGACCTGAAGGGCCTGGTATGGTAATATGGAATTTAGGGGGACCCCCACGCCATTTTTTTTTTAAATTTTGGTTCGGGGTTCCCCTGTGGGGAAATCCCCTGCCGTTTTTATTAATGAACTTTATGTGTATTGTCGGACCGACAATTCATATAGTCGCGAGTACTTTTAAATGACTTTTTTTCCTTTGAAATGTCATTTTGCTGTCAGACTGTTCTAAACACGGGAAACATGCGCTCCTTTACAGGCATACTATAGACACCCCCCAGGTACGAAATTTAAAGGAATATTACACTGTTATTGTTTAAGCATTATTAAAATCACTGCTCCCGAAAAAAGGGCTGTTTTTAAAACTTTTTTTTGCATTGATCCATGACCCCTGGGGCAGCACCCAGGTCCCCAAACACTTTTTATGACAATAACTTGCATATAAGCCTTTAAAATTAGCACGTAAGGGGCTATGCACGTAGGCGTTCAAGGGGCTATGCAAGCACGCAGGCAAAAGGATGCCATGTGGTGCTTGAGCTGGTGTGCTTGGGGGACAGACTGGGGCAGAGATTCTGTCAGCTCTGCAGGGGCAGCTTCAGAGGTGGTTGACACCACGCCAGCTTAAGGCAGGTATGGTGGTTTGCGACAATGGCACCAACCTCCTCTCCGCCCTCCGACAGGGACACTTGACCCATGTTCCCTGTTTGGCTCACGTCCTTAATTTCGTGGTGCAGCGATTCTTGTGCAGGTACTCAGGCTTACAGGATCTCCTGAGGCAGGCCAGGAGGGTCCGCCGGTCATATAATGCCAGTGCTCGGCTAGCTGACCTTCAAAAGGAATGCAACCTGCCCAAGAACCACCTCATTTGTGACATGCCCACCAGGTGGAACTCAACATTGTAATAAAAAACAATGCAGCGCTAAGGATAACCAATGTGTGAAAAAACGTGTGGACAAAATAACAACATTACAAAATAAAACGGCATCTGGGTCTGCGGCTAAAGCTGAGGCCTCCTGTGTTGGTGAATTAGTGACTGGTGGAGGTGTGGGAGGAGGCGCCGGAAGCCATACAGCTTTAGCTGCAGACCCAGATCCCGGTATAGGTTGTTGGGAAACCTTTAAACATCCCATACGCTTGGTCAGACCGTTGTGGTCTTTTGAGTCGGTAAGGAGCCTCATACTCACTTGGGTGCACTCACCTTTTGGGAGATTGGATTCTCTTTTTATCACGGATTCTGGATCAGTTTTTTTGCTATGTTTATGAACTTTTTATTTTTTGAAATGCACTAAGTGTGATGGGACTTTTTGTATGAACTTTTTTCTTCCTTTATATGATTACTATCACCTGATTGTTTTTTATTCGAACATCACTCATTGTTTTTTTCTTTTGGTGATCACAAAATATTTTTACACGGTATGTTTTCATGATATATTGTTTTGCATTTATATTTATTTGGCTTTATAAGTTTTTCTGTTATTTTGTCCACACGTTTTTTCACACATTGGTTATCCTTAGCGCTGCATTGTTTTTTATTACTGATATCTGGAGTTTGTGTCTGACTTTGTGTCTGGGTTAACCTTTGGATTTTTATGCATTTTGGAACTCAACATTGGCAATGCTGCAACATGCAGCAGAGGGCCATCAATGAGTACCTGTGTGAGTATGGCACCAGGACAGGGTCAGGGGAGCTTGGCTTTTTTTCGCCAAGCCAGTGGCTACTGATAAAGGATGCATGCACTGTCCTGTCACCTGTCGCCACAAGGATGGTGAGCAGTGACAGTGCATGCATCAGTGATACTGTCCCTCTTGTCTTCCTGTTGGAGCACACGTTTCATGGAATAATGGACAGGGCACTTGAGGCAGAACAGCGGGAGGAAGAGGAGGACTTCCTTACCTCTCAAGGCCCCCTTTATCCAGACAGTATTTCTGCAGGCCCGCCGATCACACAGGAAGAGGAGGAGGAGGATTGTGTCAGTATGGAGGTGGAGCCTAGCACTCAGCATCAGCAGCAGTCTTCAAGGGATTGTTTTCAGTCCCCAGAAACCCATGGACTTGTACGTGGCTGGGACGAGATGGCTGTGGATCATGTCATCCTTAGTGACCCAGAGGACTCCGGATCGAATGCCTCAGCAAGCCTTCGCTACATGGCCTCCCTGATCCTGTAAAGCCTGCAGAAGGACCCTCGGATTCGTGGTATCAAGGAGAGGGATCATTACTGGCTGGCAACCCTTCTTGATCCACGTTACAAGGATAAGGTTGTGGAACTTATCCAGCCTTCGCAGAGGGAGCAGAGGATGAAACATCTTTGGGAGGCCTTGCAGAAAGGTTTGTGCAATACGTTTCCTGAGCCTGGGAGGTTACAATTTCCTGGTCCTCCTGGACAACGTGTTGCTGAGGCTTTGGTCAGTCACAGAAGGAGCGGTGGAGAAGGTGGCCGCCTGACCGATGCGTTCACACAATTCTTTAGTCTGCAGCCCCAAGGTCTGATCGGTTAAAGCAACCATCGCCAGCGTTTGATTTACATGGTGCAGGAATACCTAAGGACAAGATCAGACTTTCTAGACCTTTCCAACTGAAAATTCTCTGGGTTACTGAGTCTTGAGGATGGATCACTGGCTAGAGCTTGCACAATATGCAATTGAGCTACTGGCCTGTCCTGCATCCAGCATTCTTTCTGAACGCACATTCAGTGCTGCTGGAGGCTTTGTAACTGATCACAGTGTGCGCCTGTCCACAGACTCAGTTGATCGGCTCACCTTCATAAAAATGAATCAGTCTTGGATCACCAGCTACCAAGCACCTGATGCTGATGTAAATCTTCCATAAATTTGAGATCCCTTGAAGACTGCCTATGCTGAGTGACTATCCTGTTATGCTGAGTGACTATCCTAGTCCACCTCAATGTTCATGTTGATAGCTTCTAAGAACATTTTTGTTTCAGGGCACCACCACCAGTGCCTAAGGTCCAATTTTACTGCCCCTGTTTAACAGGGGCGTATAATTATAATTTTTGCTGTAATATTTCGCAGCAGGGCTCGTTCTTGCGCTCAACTAGAGAATCTGTGAGGTGTTTCAGTGTTGTGCCACCACCTCCACCACCGCCTAAGGCCCAATTTTCCTGCCCCTGTTTAACAGGGGCATGTAATTACAATATTTGCTCTAATATTTCACAGCAGGGCTCGTTCCTGCACTCAACAACAGAATCTGTGAGGGGGTTACAGTGTTGTGGCACCACCACCACTGCCTAAGACCCCATTTTTCTGTCCCTATTTAACAGGGGTGTGTAATTACAATTTTTGATCTAATATTTCACAGCAGCGCCCGTTCCTGTGCCCACCAAGAGTAACTGTGAGGGCTTAGTGTTGTGGCACCACCACCACACCACCACCAAAGGCCCAATTTTTCTGCCCCTGTTCAACAGGGGCATGTAATTACAATTCTTGATATAATATTTCACAGCAGGGCCCCTTACAGCGCCCACCAAGAGTAACTTTGAGGGCTTACAGTGTTCTGGTACCACCAACACCTAAGGCCCAATTTTCTGCAGAGTATATAGGGCAGGCCATATAGTATATACATGCGGTCCCCTACTTTCAAACATCTGACTTACAAATGACTCCTACTTACAAACAGAGAGAGACAACAGGAAAAGAGAGGAAATCTACCCCTAGGAAGGGAAATTCTCTCCTGTAAGAGTTAATATGGGAAAAGGGTGTCTCCACTGATGCTTTATCACCAATCCTTGTTTCCCTAATAACCCCAAATTTTTAATTTGGGTGCGGGGTTCCCCTTAATGTCCATACAAAACCCAAAGGGCCGGGTAATGGGCTGGGGGAGGTAACCATGCCGTTTTTCTCAATCATTTTTATCCATATTGCCGGGACCCGACATTACATTACAGCCGCAAGCAGTTTTAAATGACTTTTATTCATTTAGAAATGTCATTTTTTTTTTTCCAATAATTTTTTATTGAGTTTTACATATTACAGGTTATGAAGCCATAGTAAGGAACAGGAACATGAACATGTAAATGTAAGTTTACAGACTAGATATTGTAAGTACAGTCTGAATAGCGATTTTATGAAAAACGTTCTATGAGAAAGAAAAAATCGTTAACAAAGTGATTATAAACATAGGGTAGAACAGTTGACCTGGAATGATAGGAGGAGGGGTGGGGTAAGGAAGGGAGGGGTGCAAGAGGAAGGAGGGGTAAAGAGGGATATGGGAAGGGGGGAAGGAGAGCTTCAAGTGGAAGGCGAGTAGAGAGACAGGGCATTCAATTGTTAAACCTTACTTCAATCGTTAATTCTTTTTTGAGTACCAAAGGACCCATGGGTTCCAGCGAGTTAGTGTCTTTGTATGGGATTGTTTACTGCGTGACAAAAGGGTTTCATAAGTGAAATGGGTTTGTACTAAGTTAGTAACTTCCGTAAGGGAGGGAATGTTGTCAGATTTCCAGTTTCTAGTGATCAAGAGTTTAGTAGCTAGGAGGACGTGTGTAATCACTGTTCTTTGGTGTATGGGAAAATCTTCTATTGTCAGATTAAGAATGGCTAAGTGTGGAGTAATTGTAACCAAGCTATGGAGTATGTCTTGGAGTATGGATTCCACATTTTTCCAAAGCTGGGTTACATTTGGGCAAGACCAAAGAATGTGGAGGAGGGTGCCCGTATGGCCACAGTTTCTCCAGCAGTCGTGTGAGGCGTGTTTGTGGAATTTGGCCAGTCTGGACAGAGTTAGGTACCATCTCATTAGCGTTTTTTGAGTGATTAACCAAAGGGAGGTACAAGTTGTTGCTTTGTAAATAGATGTGATTGCCTGTTGCCATTGGGCATCTGTGAATTGTGTCTGTAGGTCAGTTTCCCAGTCAAGGAGAGGTTTGGTTTTGCTGAACATGTTTTTTTCCTGTAAGAATGAGTATATGAGGGAAGTCCCTTTAGTGTTAGAGTGTTCTGTAAAGAAGTAGTTCCATAGTTTCAAGGGTAGTTTTCCTTCTAGAGATGTGTGTGCCTTCAAGCAGTTTTGTAATCTGAAGTAGCTGAGGAAGTCTTTGGAGGGTGCATTGAGGTCTTTGCCTATTTGTGAGAAGGATTTGCAGGTTGTTAGATCGCGAAGTTCTTGTGTGTATGTTACCCGGTCAGTAATCCAGGATGCAGAGGTGGGGGACTCGAGTCATATGACTTGACTCGAGTCAGACTCAAGTCACCTGTTTGAGGACTTGCAGCTTGCTTGACAAAATTAAATAAATGACTCGACTTGACTTTGACTTGTCACTAATGACTTGCGACTTGACTTTGACTTGGGTTATTTGACTTGCAATGACTTGGCACCACCAGTGCTGTGTCTTTGTCTAGGCAAAAGCCGCCCCCCCTCCCCACAAAAGAAAGCTCCCTGCGAGTCCCGGCTTTGGGGTAGATCAGTATTTTGACTTAATTTGTGACTTGACCAAAATAACTTCTAGCAGGGACTCGACTTGACTTGCTTGCTTTTCGCCACAGTAACTTGGGACTTGCTTGTGACTTGAAGGTTAAGACTTGAGACTTGCTCATGTGTGACTTACTCCCATCACTGCCAGGATGGGAGTGTTAAGTCAGGAGTAAGAAGCTTTAAGGTGTTTAAAGGAATGTGTAGTGGTTTCATCAGTACATGTGACCATTTGGTATTGTGTAGTGTACGCCACACTTTAACTGAGGCTTGGACAGTGGGTGAGTAGAGGAAAATGTGAGGATTATGTGTAGAGGTACTAAAAAACCAGTTGGCGAGGTTTGTGCCTGGTGTCTTGTGATTTTCTATATCGCTCCAGAGAGTTTTGGGTGAGGTATTCATCCATTCTTTCATTTGTGATAGAATGTTGGAATTGTAGTAGTCTTTGATGTCTATGTATCCCATTCCCCCCTGCGGATCTGTGTTTAATAAGTTTCGTGTGACTACATCTAGATTTTTTCCCTTGCCAAACAAGTTGGCTTAGGATGGATTGGAGAGATTTCAGGTAGGTAGATGAAAGTGGTATAGGAAGCATGCGAAATATGTAGAGCAACTGTGGCAATACCATCATTTTAAAGGCTGCCAGGGGGCCTGACCATGAGAATTCATGTTTGGAGAGTTTTGTGGTTTCAGTAAGCATCATCTGTTTGGCGTCTGTGTAGTTGTGTGCAAAAAGACCTCTAGTGGATTTGGTGAGATTAATGCCGAGGTAGGGAATACTATCCTCCACCCATGGGTAAGGATATTGGGTCTGGAGTAGATTACTAGTGGTTGCATCAATGCCCAGGTCTAGAATGTAGGATTTATGTTCATTAACTTTGTAGTAAGATAAAGTACTAAACCTTTTCAGTAGCGATTGGACTGAAGCCAGGGAAGAGTGAGGGTTTGTGATCATCATTATCACGTCGTCTGCAAATAAATTTATTTTGTGTTCTGTGGTACCAATGGTGAAGCCTGATATTGTAGAGTGGGATCTGACATGTTCTGCTAAGGGTTCCATAATTAGGTTAAAAATGATTGGTGAGAGCGGACAACCTTGTTGGGTGCCATTAGTAATGGAGAATGGCTTAGACAGCATCTCCGACGTATAGACCTGTGCTGATGGGGAGGAATACAGAGCCATTATGGCTGCCAGAATGGGGCCCTGAAAACCAAATTTGCCAAGGGTTGCTTCAAGATATTTCCAATGGATCCTATCGAACGCCTTCTCTGCATCCAAGGATAGGAGCAGAGAAGGCGTTCTAGATATCTCAGCGTGAGGGATTATGTTGATAATTCTGCGAGTGGCAACAGTTGTCTGCCTCCCTTTTGTGAAGCCTGATTGGTCCTTATGTATTAGAAGGGGCATTAGGTTGAGTAATCTGTGGGCTATTAGTTTGGCATAGATTTTTGTGTCCACATTGAGAAGAGATATGGGTCGGAAGTTTTGTGCAGAGGTAGGCTCTTTCCCCGGCTTCGGTAGTGTAACAATTAAGGCACTTAGCATTTCTGGGGGGAGAGAGGAGGAGGAGGCAGCGTCATTGTACACTTTGGTCAGATATGGTGTTAGCACAGTTCCAAAATGTTTGTAATACTCTCCTGTAAGACCATCTGGGCCAGGAGATTTGTTAGAGGGAAGTGATGAAATTATATTTTTGATTTCTAGATCTGTAAATGGGGTGTTCAGGGAGTCTAGTTGTTCAGTGGTCAGTTTAGGGAGGTTGATCTCATTGAGAAATGCCTCTATGTCAGGTAGAGACGGCTGTGTGACAGATGTGTCATCTTTTAAATTATAAAGTGTATTGTAGTAGTAACTAAATGCGTCTGCAATAGCTTGTGGATCTATCAGTTTCTGTTTAGTAGCTGGGTGGAATAGATGGGTAATTTTGGTTTTGGAATAGTAACCTTTGATTCTATTGGCCATTGCCTTTCCGGCTTTGTTACCAGTAGAGTAGTGTTGAGCTCTAAAATACTTATGTGCTCTTTCAAAGGATTCTAGAAGGAGAGATTTTAATTCCTGTCTAAGGGAGTCTAATTTAGTCTTGGTTAATGGATCTGGATTAGTTTGGTTTTGGTGTTCTAGCGTTTTAATATCGGCAGTAAGTGTGTTTAGACGCTGTGATCTCCTCCTCCTCTCTCTAGCAGTAAGTTGAATAAGGATCCCCCTTATGAATGCCTTATGGGCATTCCAAAGAACGGTATCATTGCTAACAGATCCTGCATTAGTATTAAAGTATTCTGTTAAATGCTCTCTAATATAAGAAGAATGGATCGGTGAGTGGAGAATCGCAGCATTCGTTCTCCATATCCGTGTACGGGAAATCGTCAGCGAGTCTTCTATGGTCATTGTAATCGGAGAGTGGTCAGACCACGTAATGGTCAATATCTCCGTGGAGGAGATTTTGGGCAAAGTCCATTTATCCACTAGGAAGTAGTCAGTCCGAGTGTAAGAGTTGTGTCTAGGGGAGAAATAGGAGTAGTCCCTTTCGGTGGTGTGAATGCATCTCCACACATCAAATAGGTTATGAGATCGAATGAACGGTCCCATAGGGGATGTAACTCTGGTTGAGTGGGAAGAGGAGTCGATGGAGTTTTCAGGTACTATGTTAAAGTCCCCACACATGACAAGGTGTCCTTGTTTAAAGCGATTGATTTTTTTCATCAATTTGGACAGAAAGTGAATCTGTTTCTTGTTGGGGGGCATATACTGATACGATGGTGTAATTATCGTTGTTTAATGTACAATTCAATGCCAGATATCTACCATCAACATCCTGAAGGCTGTCATGTAGGGTGAATGAGCATGTAGATTTAATGGCTATTATGACTCCGTTTTTTTTGGCAGGACCCGAGGCCTTAAAGATGTTTGAAAAATTCTTATTGGAGCACTGAGGTTCGGCGTTGGTTTTAAAGTGCATTTCTTGGACACACAGGACATCGCAGTGAGAATCCTGTGCAGTTCGCCACAGAGGTGTCCTTTTGGCAGGGTGATTGAGTCCTTTTACGTTCAATGACAGAAATTTGGGCATTTTGAAAGTGGTGCGTATAGGTAGTAGAGTAAGGTACTACTTACAGTTACTCAGATGGGTAAATTGCTCAAGGAGGTTGGTTGTTGTTAGAAGTCCTTGATCCGATGGACTTGAGCTCTCGTGGATAAGGAAGGAAGGGAGAAAAACAGCAAAGTAGTTAGTGATAAACAAGAGGGTAAGGGAAAACAGGTGTCAGCAGTGTGTTAGGGACTGCTGAATGTGGCTGAGGGTAAAGTTCGTAAACTAACTGCAACGAACAGGCACTGAATCGGAGTGCTTATCTGAGATTGGATTCACAACATCACTGATTTAGAAGTCATTTGTTGTAGTGGTGAGAATGACCGGAGTTGAAGGATTGCGCGTTTGGTTTGTGGGTCACTGGGGTTGGAGGGTCACCGTCAGGAATGATACCCCATGTTTTGAGCAATTGTATGCCCTCTTCGATGGTATGGATATTGTGGCGTGTTCCATTTCTGGTAACCATCAGCTTGGTTGGGAACTCCCATTGATATGGGATCTTATGATTATTGAGGGGTTTTGTGATTGTTTGCAATTGAAGTCTCTGTTGACGGGTGTATTGAGAGATGTCAGCAAAAAGTTGCAGCTTTGCGTATGGATGTGGGAGCTGTCCCAGGCATCTGGATTGTGTAAGGAGCATGTCCTTGGTGTGGTAGAAATGGATGCGCATCAGAGTATCCCAAGGTACTTCTGCGGGTAGGTGAGGAGGTTTTGGGAGACGATGGATGCGATCGATGATTGTCTCAATCAGTGGGAGATCTGGGAGAAGTGTTGAGATCAACTTCCTAGCGTAGGAGTTGAGATCTGCTGGTAGGATAGTTTCAGGGATTCCTCTTATCTTGATATTTTGGCGCCGTGAGCGATCTTCAAGATCCGCCATTTTGGCACGCACCCAGCGGTGTTCTTCTCTGGTGTGGTCATGTGCGTCTACCAGGTCATTAACTGTTTCTGTCATGATGCTCATCTGCTTTTCAATAATCCCACTTTCTGCCCTGTGTGCAGCATTTCTGTTTTAAATGCTGTAAACATTGAAGAAATGTCAGACTGGAGGGAGCTGTGAAGTGACATCAGCATTTCTTTCAGCATAGTGTCTATGACAGGCTGATTTGTAGTAGGGAAGGCTGCTATGGGGGAAGCTGCAGAAGGCTGTGTGAGGAGATTTTCTAATGCAGGCCTTACCTCCTGTGACTGATCCGCTGTATCCAGTCACATCCTTGCTTTTGCAGGGCTGTTGGAGGTGGATGAGGGGCCTGAGGATAGCTGGGAGCCTGAGGAGTTGTGCTGGGCTGAAATGGAGGATTCTTCATCATCAGGCAGGTCAGTGTAGGATTCCTCTGTGTGCTGTGCAGTGCCGCCGCGGCCATCTTGGATTTTATTTCCCTGAGGGAAGATGAGGAAATCTGTGATTTTTGTGGGAATCCTGTATTCTTTCCTCTTTCTAGAGGTTCCGGTCTGGTTCCCCAGGTTGTGGGGGTCTGAGGATTGCATTTTGTGGGGTCTGAGGCAGTGATTTGAGGTCCGGTTCTCCGTTCAGTGCAGGACCTGTGAGATCAGGCTTCCATTCAGCTCGGCAGCTAGCCACGCCCTAGAAATGTAATTTTGTGCAGGGACCGTTCTAAACACGGGAAACATGCGCCACTTTACAGGCATACTATAGTCACCCCCCAGGTATGATATTTAAAGGAATGTTTCACTTTTATTTTTTCCCTTTAACCATTATTAAAATCACTGCTCCCGAAAAAACAGACGTTTTTAAAACTTTTTTCTGCATTCATACATGTCCCCTGGGACAAAATCCGGTCCCCAAAAACCTTTTAGGACAATAACTTGCATATTAGCCTTTAAAATTCGCACTTTTGATTTTTCACGCTCGGGTCCCATAGACTTTAACGGTGTTCGAAAGTTTGCGTGTACTTTCGGTCCATTCGCATGTTCTGCTGCGAACCGAACTGTGGGGTTTTCGTCTCTTCCCTATTCATCAGTGGCGATTTAATTGAGTTTGTCATTTTCAACATTGTATGTTTATACATATATATTCATATTCACTTGTTGTTTATGTTGAGAAATTGCGCTGATCCCTATAAACACATTTATTATTGATTGTTATTTGTGAACATTCTAGATTTAGCAGCAGTTTCATTTATCACATGTGGTAGTTTTATTTATTTATTTTATTTATTTTTATTCAATTGGGGGGGACCACACCACTTAACTCAACATACATAAATCCTGACTATTGACCTTCACCCAGTCTAGCAAGGTCCTCTCTCCTGCCTCCTTCTCCTTCCCTCTTACACATTTGCAAATTTCTTCTTTTTTTTTCTTAAGTAAAAAATTAAAAATGTTTAATTATGTATTTTTTCTTGCTAAATCTTTCCCTATGCAAGGGTGACATTGCTGGTCTCTGTGCATGCTTTGAGTTCTCACAAGCTGCCTTATTAGAAGTGTGATTTAGACATCAGGCAGTTTGTGGGACATGCACAGCCCCCTACAGGGTCTTTGCTAAGGACTCAGAAGAAACCAGCGGGGTGTCTGCGCATACACGGGAGATCAAGCAAATGCACAGACATGCTGCAGAGTCTCTACCAGGCCCATAGATTTGACAGTGACTCACAGAGTGTCTGCATATGCACTGGATCTCCATTAAAGATGGCAACACTGAAGAAGAGTGGCAAAGTGTGAACTTTGGCTTTATGCAAGACAACACAAGACTCCATGGTCTAGTAGTATGTCTTTTTTTTTTCTTGAGACAGGGACAAGCGTTGAAATGTTTTATTGTTTTGAGGGGGAAGGGAAAAAATCAACTACCCTAAATACATCCTACAAAAACACAAGAGAATATATTTTTTGTTAAGCTAGTTTTGCCTAAGCAGCTAAATCAGCAAAACTGAGAATGTCTGTCTCAGTAATATTTCATCACAGTGGTTAGCGTAGATTAATTAGGTTAACTTCTAGCCTGCTATTACCTAAAGTGGACCTGTAAAAATAAATATGTTCTATGTTATAGTGAACATCTAAAAAAGTTAATTGTGTCTTAACAGTTCACTGAAAAAATGGTACCTTTTGCTTGGAATTCCTCCTGAAAAATAGCAGTGCATTCTATGGTATGTGAGTGTGCCATGTCACTCCTGTACCTACAACCTCCTAGCTGTAAATCTGCAATATGGGATTTAAGGAACTACTGCTTCGGACTCTTAGAAGATTTTAGGTCATATTTGGTAATGTCATTGCTATGCTGTTTACCATTTTTTTGCTGGAGACCCTGACATGAGGAAGCAACATTGTGGATGTACCAAGGTGGCCTCCTACACACAGAGATGCAGCACAGAACAAGGAATACTAGGTTGTGACTCTGACCCCCACAACCTGATAGGACTGGTTAGCTATAAGTTCTGACAAAAGACATTCACCTTTTTTTTTTCTCACCTGTTTAGGGCAGGATGGATAGCTCAGAACCCCTTACAGTATTATACCCCATCCAGGTTCAGCCTCTCCTGGGGGGAAGTATTTGCCTGTACAGTCTCTAAATGAGCTAGATGGAAGGATCCCCACTTTGATGGTCTCAGGCATATGCTACATGGTGCCATACAAGCCTTAAACAAGCTTACTATCTTTGCAGCGGTCTCTATTTTTTTCCCTTCATAAGTATTCTCCTTGTTCTGTCCTTCCTTGCTCCTTTCATTTACTGCTATCTGCTTTCTGTATCATTTTTCCTCTGTCTGACTGAGACCTGTGGTTTCACAGGCTTCTCTGCCATCCCCAAGATGGTGATCGCGCATCCTGTCGCTTCTGCACATGCACGACTGGAGGTGACGTGGGCTGGACCTGTTCTGGCAGTTTCTAAAATGGCATTGGGTCTCGTGGATCGTGGGTGCACATGTACAGGCAATGACATCACTTCTGGCGTGCCGGTGCCAGTTTAAAAAAGCCGGATTTTTTTTGTAATTATTATTTCTTTATTGATTTTACTTTATCAAAAATATTACATATATATCGAGGATACAACCTCGTGATACCATTTGTATACACAATTTCTCATTACATAAAAAAAAACAAAAAAAAAAAACATACCCAACCCAACCCCCCCCCCATCACTCTAAAAAGCCGGATTTATTCTGTATATGAAAGATATGTCCTGCTTGCGGTAGATGCACTCCTCTGCTCACTGTTTTTCCTGCAAACAGCCCTCTTTTTAGCCATACTTGCTACCAATGGGTAAGTCTGGATCTGAATGCTCTTCCTCTCTGCTATTAGATTTGGTTTATTTCCTTACTTCCTGCTATAATCACTTTTACCTTATGTGGAAGCTGCCTATCACTCTGCTCCTGGAGGCTGCTGCCCAAGTAGACCATCCTCAGCCTACAAGGTAAGGGGTATTTGGTAAGTAGTGAAGATATGAAACAAAATATGTGGCACTAACTAACCCTGAGTAGAATGACTGATGAAAAAGCTGTAAAATCAAGTGCAATGATAAATAATAAATGACATACAATTCATAAAATCTAGAAAAATGTTTACAGTAATAAAGTGCAATATGGAATGAAGCAATAGCTCATTCAGGATAAGTGCAAAAAAACTATAAAATAAAAAAAGTGAAGCTATGACAAAAAAGAGAGCCTTTCCATGAATACCATCTTATCTGGACAGCCCTATCAGGTCATCAAGATCTTCCCATTTCAGACACAGAGAACGCTCAGCACATGTTTCACAATCTGGCCAAAGATGCTCTCAGAGAAGTCAGTTCAAATCTTCCTCCCGCCATCGTCACTCACGTCACAGAAAGTCGACCATCATCATTCATCATCTGACAGCCAAGACAACCGTCCTGTGGCAAACGCCTCCTGGGTATGCGGGGCTCCAGCACTTCCAGACACGTTGGCTTGTCATTCATGTGTTGAGGAAGCAACTAAAGAGAAGGAATCAGATGTCAGAGAAGTAACGGATATTATTAGAGAATCCGTGAGGGCATCAATACAGCAGGTGTCTATGCTGGATATGGATAGAGCAGTTCAGTGCAGGGAGAGCAATTTCTAGCTGGACCTCTAATGTGGAAAAGTAGCACCTAGAGGGGGTTGATCAGGAAAAAATCATAACAGCCCTTCAAGAACTTAGTCTCATGGGGGACTTCGTGGCAGAGGCATCAGTGGACATAATTAGATCTTCCGCCAGAGCAATGCTGGCATCTGTAATGTACAGAAGGGCCCTGTGGCTGAAACCGTGGGAAGTGGATGCAGCCTGCAAGACCAGTTGGTGCAAGATACCCTATGTTGAAACAAACTTTTTTGGATCAAAACTGGACTCGGCCATTTCAAAAGTTACAAGTGGAAAATCCGGCCTTATTCCTTCAGATAGAAGGCCAAAACAACAAAGAGCACCATCTTTTAGATGCAATCTCGCAGAAAAATATAGGGATGCAAAGTCTTATAGACCAGGGGAGGGATTAAAAGGAGTTGGATAAATACTCAATCTTCTTTCCTTAGGCTTCAAACGCCAAAACCCTCCTCAGCAGGGGACCTACAGAAGACCTTTTGAAGGTATGCGCGTCCGGTCTGCGATAGTGGGGACGAGGCTCAAACTATTCACGCAGGTTTGGGCAGACCACATAAAAGACCCATGGACAGTTTCTACCGTTTAATATGGTCACAGATGGAGATTCAAAAAAGGACTTCCCATAGACCATTTTCAGTGAACCAGACTTTGGTCTTCACCAGAAAGAAGAAAATTGGTGGTCAAGTATGTGCTGGAGCTGCTGCAAAAACGTGCGATGTACCATTTGCCCAGAAAGAAAGAAGCTTTTACTCTACACTATTCTTGGTAAAGAAGAGAACAGGAGATCTGCGACAAGCCCTAGATCTAAAGAGTCTCATAAGAAGAATTCAGGTCAAATCCTTCAAGATGGAAAGCCTTCAGTCGATCCTATTAGCAATAAACACAGGAGATGCTGTCTATCAATTTATCAAATGCTTATCTTCACGTCCCCATAGAAAAGGTAGGGAGAGGGAGGCGCACCTAAGTGTAGTATTAATAACGCAGTTTACTGCACAAGATACATTTCACTTACAAGATGTAAGAAGAACACCGCTTTGTGTTAAGGAGATCATCATCCTCAAGGACTGCCTCCGTGTAGTGTGTCTTCTAGTGTGTCCATGCAACCTGCCTTCCAAAGGTTTCCTTGTTTTGCCTTGAACCATCAACATTTTTAATTTCAGAGTCTCCTTTTCGGAATATTGACTGCCCCTAGAACTTTTACAAAGATTCTATTGCCAATTATAGCATTCCTGAGGGAGAGAGGATTGAGAATCCATCATTATCTGGATGACATCCTCCTTCTAGCAGCCAGGATTCTCCCATTTATCATCGAGAAATATTAATTTGCAGGCTCCAACAATTCGGTTGGATAATAAACTGGAAGAAAAGCAATTTCCAACCAATGCAGTGGAACTTCCTCAAGAGAAGATAGGGCCACTAATTCAGACGGTGAAGAAATTGTTGGCAGCAGTTTATCTACCAGCCAGAGTCAGTATGAGTGTTCTAGGTTCCTTGTCAGCCACCTTCCCAATGGTCCAGTGGGCTCAATGGCACAGGGAAATATTTCAAAATTAATTTCTAGCACAGTGGGATGGAGTATCAATGCTTCAAATGATCTTCATCAACAAGACGGTGGTGAAACATTCGTCATGGTGGTGGACTTGAATCCACAATCTCAAAAGATATTGGCATATTACGCCTCTCCAACTGGAAATAGTCACGTTGGATGCCAACTTGGAAGGATGGGGAGCATACTATCAGGACCAAGTGGCTCAGGGGAATTGGCTATTTCAGTCACGGGCATAGTCTTAAACATTCTTGAGCTCAGAGCTGCTTTTCACAATTTCCTAGCATTCACCTTATCACTAAGGGGGAAGAGCTTCTTGCTAGGCATGGACAACAAAATAGAGGTGGCATACATCCAAAGGCAGGGAGGCACCAGGAGTCGCACACTCCTGAAGAAGATGCAATCATTTTTTCAACTGGGCTCAGGTTCATCTAGAAGATCTGAAAGCCATATATGTTCCAGCAGCACAGAACCAATTAGCTGACGATCTGAGCAGGATTTTCGTATATCAAACAACGAATGGTCTCTAAGTTACCAAACCTTCTCTCTCCTAACCCAGACTTGGTGAGCTCCCGATATCAATCTGGCAGGAACTCCTATGAATGCCAAATGTCAGAGTTTCCTATTGAGAGCTGCATAACCGACAGCAGAGGGGATAGGCTGTCTACACCAACCTTGGAGTTTCCAGCTGGGGTATATCTTTCCTCCAACACCCCTGATCACGAGGTTTGAGCCCAGACTCAAAAGATCAACTCCCACAGTGATAGTGGTAATACCCTTTTAGCCAAGAAGACCATGGTTCACAACCCTTCTACAGTTGAGCAAAGAGGATCCATTACCTCTTCCAGTAACGCCGGATCTGCTCTCACAGGGCCAGTTTCTACACCCAGCACTAGAGAAACTACATTTGATGGCATGGAAATTGAGAGGGATAGGCTGCTAAGTCAAGGATGTTCTTACAATGTGGTAGCTACTTTGCTGCAAGCCAGAAAAAATACCACTAATAGCACTTATGGGAGAGTTTGGCAAAAATGTACTTCACTTGCACAACAGCAATCATGGAAACCGCTATAGCCTGAAGTCTCTCAAGTTCTCAAGTCTCTCAAGTCTCTGACATATCGGGCATGATGGGAGTTAAATGGGCTGTGGATCCACTTATCATACAATTTCTAAAGGCTTGCTTAAAATTAAAACCTCCCAGGAAGCCAACATTTCCAGCATGGGATCTTTCCATACTCTTAGAAGCATTATCAGGTCCTCCTTTTCACCCCATAGAGTCAACATCCTTATGGGATCTAACATTGAAAGTAACCTTCCTTATTGCCATAACCTCAGCAAAAATAAAGTCTGAAATGCAAGCACTATTAATTAAGGAACCCCATCTGATCTTTTACCCGGATAGAGTGTTTCTGAGACCCTCGGATCGCTTCATACCTAAAGTAGCCTCTTCTTTCAACTTCAATCAAGAAATAAGCATTACTGAATTACTGAAAGAAAACTACATCCTTTGAATGTCAATGGTATCATTAGCTCGCATCTAACAGCTACTACCTCATTCAATCCCTTAAGGCCCTAGAAAAGGTCAAGGGCCATCACCACGTATAATAGCATAATGGATGGTTAAAACCATCAAAAACGCATATTCATTAAAGGAACTATCTATACCTGAAGGCTTAAAGGCTCATTCTACTAGGGCAGTGGCAACCTCATGGGCAGCATATTGCAAAGTGTCTCCGGAGACAATATGTAAGGCTGCAACTTGGTCTTCCAGAAAGACGTTCATCTCACACTATAGAGTAGATCCGGCTCAATTGACAACTGTCGAATTTGGAAAATTAGTTATTAAAGCTAATTCCTCTGTTCCCTGATAATAAATCAATACTTTCCAGCACCCACCCATGTAGCGAGTTATTTCCCAGCATGTGCTGCCATGATGCATCAGAAAAACATAAAATTGTATTCTCACCTTTCCATAATTTTCCTTTCCTGGCGCATCTTCATGGCAATGCACAGTTTCCCACCCAATGAGGTGATAGATACAGAGAATACTGCAGGGGGGGAGTCGTTCATCAGAACTTATAGTTAACCAGTTCTAACAGGTTGTGGGGGGCGGAGTCACAACCTAGTGTGTGCTGCCGTGAAGATGCACCAGGAAAGGAAAATTACGGAAAGGTGAGTATACAATTTTACATTTTGTAATAGAGAAAAATTTAGCTGCGGGTAGACCACAGGCAATACTAGTAACTAGTCCTTTGACCTCTGTCTGCCATTTTTGAGGCACAACTTCTCTAATGCCATTACCACAAACCACCATAAATTTACGTCGGTACTTTGACGTAGAATACCGGGGTTATGGCAGCTATCTGGTATTTTCTGCAACGGCGGGTCGATCTGCTTTCGGATAAAAGTGGTTTCTCGCTTTGCTGCAAGATCACTTTTATTGGCGGCGGGAGACGATCCAATCCTGGCCCCCACTAGGCTCCATAACATTGGATGATGGAAGCGACATCAAACGTCACTTCTGCCCAATGGTCTTAAAGGGGAAAGACATTTTTTTCTTCTATTTTTTTATTGCATTTAAGTGTAAATGTGAGATCTGAGGTCTTTTTGACCCCAGATATCACATTAAAGAGGTCCTATCATGCTTTTTTTCTATTACAAGGAATGTAATCATTCACATACGCATACGTTTTGTTATGATACAGTCCTACTGAGGCATGCTGGCAATGGTAGGGGTTATACTGGGCTGTCCCTACAGTTCTTGGTTGCCAATGCCCAGCTCCTAAAGGCAGAAGCATAACCCAATGTACCTGAATACTTGTCCCATAATGTACAATTAAGAAAATAGTATTTTTGACAAACTGAAAAACCCTTTTTAGGACACAGGTTTCCTCTTTGTTTTTTATGATCCACTCCTGCTATTGCTTGCTACAAAACTGAAGCATGCTGGATATGGGAGAGGTTATACTGGGCTATCCCTACAGTTCTTGTTTGCCAATATCCAACTCCTAAAGGCAGCAGCATAACCCAATGTACCTAAATATTTGTCTCGTGTCCTGTGCTGTACTCAAAAATACTATTTTTCATGATTGACTTCAATGTGATTTGCATTAAAGTTTGCAATTTGCAGATTTAACAATGAGGTTTTCGAACAGCCTCTGAATCAAATCCAAGCACATTCGCCAATCATTATAAGTCATAAGTCTTAAAATTTCTACAGACACAGCTCTCATAGTAATGGTAACCATTCACTACAAAAATTGACAAAAAATGACCACAGATTTTCAGAAATTACCCTAAAAACAGACTACAGGGGGGCGTGGCTTGGCGCGCGGCGGAGATGGCTGCTCATTGAGGAGGCTCTGAGACACACGCGGAGGTTCTAAGCCTAACACCCGACCTACAGCTTACAAATGCCGGGCAGAAAGCTACATTGGACCCCCGGACCACGGACACGCCGAAACTCGGCTTCTGCCAACGCCAACATCACTGAAATCTTCAGGCACAACTCAGCGGCCCGCAGCGGGACCACGAGAAGCAAGATGGCGCCGACGCCACAGGAGGAAGGAGAGAGCGAGGACTCACTGTCAGCCACTGAAGACATCAGCAGGGGTAAACCCAGACAGGACCACCCGCTCACGTTTGCAGACATGTCTGTGTTTGCTGCGGACATCAAAGCTACGTTTTCAGCCGCCATCACAGACCTGAAAACGAGCATGATGGTGATAAATGAAAAGATGGCGGCGGCCGAAAGTGCAGGCAGACAGAGGGACAAGGCAATTCATAAGCTGGAGATGGTATCTTCTAATCATATGCAGCACTTTATTAATATGAATAGACACATTGAAGACCTTGACAATCGGGGGAGGAGATGCAACATCAGGGTCAGGGGGATACCGGAATCAGTGGATCAAGATCAGATCACCACAGCACTCCGGAGAGTCTTCAACAGCCTGCTTGAGAGGCAGGAAGACACTGAAATTGAGTTCGTAAGAGCTCACAGAGCTCTCAGGCCCAGAGGTTCTGACACCGCACCGCCCCGTGACATAATCTGCTGCTTACAAAGCTTTACTATCAAAGAGGAGATTATGCGGAAAGCGAGACAAAATGACCAAATCATATTTAATGGCGCCACGATTATGCTGTTTCAGGATCTATCACAGATCACTCTGAAGAACAGGCGTGCACTGCGACCCCTACTGGAGAAACTAAGAGCAAAGGACCTGAGATATGCTTGGAGATTTCCCTTCGCCCTCACAGTCACATATAATGGTCATCAAGCTATTCTCCGCACGCCGGCTGATTTACCAGAGTTTTGTGAATCATTGAACTTGGAACCATTGGAATTACCGGAATGGTATGAAAAAATCCTACAACCACCCCTGGTCAGGAGTCCTCCCTCATCTCCGTTCTCTTCCCCAGACAAAAGACTGTCGAAGAAATACAAACAGAACAAGGGAAATAGCTCCCACGCAGATACCCCGAGGAGACCGGCTGGGCCATCCAGAGCTCAGGAATGTGAATAGATGCCTTATACCATCTTGGTCCTGTCCGTAGCGACTCTGATGTTTGCAACATAACTCTTGCCACACAGGTGTCCACATTATACACATTGTCACCCATGGGTCATCCGCCCCAAGAGGGATGAACACCTCCACAAGAATCTTCTTGAGGGGTCGTTCTGATAACACCCCATTACTTCCTGCACAACCAATATGCTCAGGTTGCGGATACTGGCGCAAGCCCTGGAGGAGAATTGCCAAACCCGAGCCTCATCTCTTGTTTGACTGAGGGAGTGGCACTGATCCCAGATGTGACAGCAGATATGCCCTGGACATGGCTCACTGTTACACCAACACCCCTCCCAAGAATCGCTGAGACCTCAGTTGTGAAGCACAAAAGTCTGCATAACTATGCAGGAACGAGGAGAGCGGGTGGGGGAGGGTCAATGGGGGTGAAAGTTGTTTTGTTCTTCTCTCCCCCCTTTTTTTTTTTTTTTTCTTTGTTTTACCTGTACCGCCCTGAACTGATTTAGTAGGCTCAGATTTGAAATAGTTGTGCAATTGGTATGGGGACTTGCCCATGGATGACGGTGACTGTTACATAGCTAGATAATAGTTTGATAACATAATTGTTATAGTTATACCTGTGAGTTCATGTTTTCACGATTAGATCCGACTCTATATAGTACACATCCTGGTCGGGTGTGATCAATATAATATCACTACTTTTATCAGTTTGAACCACCGTGTGTGTCTCGTTGAGACCGTTCTTATTTAGACACCACAGTTCTCCAACCACTTGGAGCCTAGGCCACATCTGGCCGTGGTCGCTTCCCGCAGACCCCGCAAATTCTACTTGATATCTCTATTACGTCTGGGGGCACTTCTCCATTTGGGGAGGTTTAGTTGTTTTTGGAGAGTGACCCCCATTGTAATAACTTCTCGCTGATCTTTCTTTTCTTCTTATTCACCCTCTCTTCTTTTTCCTATACTCCCCTTTTTTTTTTTTAAGACACCTGCTTGCTTAGTGGAGGTGGGGCGCCCGCTCGGACTACTAGAGAGATTTTATTTCTGAGCGGAGTTCCAGTGTCAAACCTCATATAACAGTTTTGTCTTTGCAGATCCAGACTCCGACCGTCTCCTCCTCTGCCGCCACCATGGTATACTCATCGCTGGGGACCCGACCCCTTGTGATTTCTCACAAAATCAGAGGTTTAAACATTCCCGAGCGACGCTCCACCCTGCTGAGAGAACTTAAAAAAGGTAAACCTCAATTTGTGTTTCTACAAGAGACCCATTTTAAGACAAACAACATTCCCAAATTAATATCCCCACAGTTCCCGAGAGCTTTTCACGCCACAACAGCTGACTCTAAGTCGAAAGGGGTCACGATACTGGTAGGCAGAGACACACTATTTAAACTATCCGAACAGTTGTGTGATCCTGAGGGCAGATTCGTGTTTCTGAAGGGTTCATACAATGACTTCCCACTGACCCTAGCCAATGTGTACTTTCCCAATAAGTCTCACATCACTTTTTGTCAGCACATTGTGGGGAGGCTACAGGAGTTTGCCAGTGGATGCATTATACTAGGGGGGGATTTTAACGTACCCCTAAATCCACTTTTGGACACGTCCAATGGCAGGACTTGCATTACCTATAAAATCCTGAAAAAGATTAAATCACTCCTGTGTAGACTCCAGTTGGTGGACTCCTGGCGCTTCCTTAATCCTGATGGTAGAGACTACACCCATTTCTCGGTACCGCACAACAGATATGCTCGCTTGGATTGCATATTTGTTTCTCAGAGAGATCTATCGAAAATTTCCGCTGCGAAAATAGGCGCCCAAACAATGTCGGATCATGCACCTATTTCACTGACGCTAGACCTGAAAAACACAAACAGACGACAACAGACTTGGAGACTGAACACGTCCTTACTGACAGACCAGACACTCCTACCAGTACTTACGAGAAACATCACTGATTTTTTCAAACACAATAACACGCCTGGGGTAGACCCCCTACTAGTTTGGGAAGCACATAAATGTACCATACGAGGAGTCCTGATAGGGATGGGTTCAAGACGCAAAAAGGAAAGAGACGCTCAGATTAGAAAATTACTCACCCAAATTGAGTCTCTCTCGGAGGCCTCAGCCAAGAGCCTCCTAGAGGCAAGGAAAGAATTACAGCAGATACTCCATGCTAAGGCCAAGCGGATGCTTTTCTTTAAGAGGCGGCTCTATTATGAGTCAGGCGACAAAGCAGGGAGGTTCTTGGCGAGGGCCCTGAGAGAACAAAACTCAATTAGTCAGATAGCTGGAATCAGATCTAAAGAGGGAAAGCTGGAGGTAGCATCTGAGGCAATAGCAAAACACTTCCATGCTTTCTACACGAAGCTCTATAACCTGCCCCCACAACATAAACACCCACAAATGCTAGGAGACAGAGCACAAATCATACAAGATTACATACTAAAGAGTGGACTCCCATCCTTGCCCACGGAGGACACAGAGCTACTAGAAGCCCCAATCACATCAGAAGAAATTAAACAGGCCATCAAATTATTAAAATCAGGCAAGAGCCCGGGTCCTGACGGATATTCCGCCACATATTACAAATCCTTTATAGAAATTCTAGCTGAACCCTTAAAAGATGCGGAACTAAAAATAAATGGTATCCTTTCAGAAAAAGTATATATTAAAAACGGGACTAGACAGGGCTGTCCCTTATCGCCCCTATTATTTATCCTCTCACTAGAGCCCTTTATCAAAACAGTGCAAAAGAATACCGCAATACAGGGTTTCCAGATTAAAAATAGAGAGTACAAAATAGCCGCATACGCGGATGACTTATTGTTTTTTTTAACGAAACCCGACTACAACGCTCCCTAACCTGCTACAAGAATTTGCACACTATGGATATGTATCCAATTTAAAAATTAATTACACAAAGTCAGAAGCTCTGAACCTTTCCCTCCCAGACGGACTGCTCACGTTGACACAGGCGAACTCGACATTTAAGTGGGATAAAACCAAATTAAAATACTTGGGGATTTGGCTTACGCCATCTCTAAAATCTGCCTATGAGAGAAATTTTGTGACCTTTCTTAAAAACTGTGCGAAAGATCTAACAAATTGGAATGAGAAGTTTTTTTCTTGGTTCGGTAGAGCGGCCATAGTAAAAATGGTTATATTGCCCAAATTTCTGTATCTAACCCGCTCGTTACCGATAGAGATTCCTCAGAAATTTTTCAATGAACTTAATACAATGGTCACGAGATTTCTCTGGCAACATAAAAAACCCAGAATCAAACTAGACACCCTGGTCAAACCCAAAGATCTAGGAGGAATTCAATTCCCGAACTTTCGCAGATATTATCAGGCTTCACACATAACCAGAATCATAGATTGGCATTGCCATGACTCGGTGAAGGACTGGGTCACACTAGAGACAACGCTTGCCACGTTTCCGCTTAAATATTTACCCTGGTCCTCCCTCAAAACACTACCTCACGTCATACGGACACATCCGATCACTGGCACGACGTTGAAGATCATTAACCTGTTAGCTAAACATAAAAAGCTGACCACAATACCTTGCCCTCTAACGCCCCTGACAGACAACCCAGACTTTTCTCCAGGTCTACATAATCCGACTCTCAAGACGAGTCCGGCGGGTGATCCCCTGCTGGCAGGGGACTGCTATACAGAAAACAAATTCAGAGACTGGTCGTCTTTTAAGACAGAATTAAACCGACCCCAACTGAAGCAGTGGACATACTTCCAGATAAGAAGTTACTTAGGTAACATTAAAGAACCTCAAACACTACATAGACCCCTGACAGCCTTAGAGTCAGTCTGTTGGGAGGGGATTTCAATGGAAAAGGCTACCTCTGTTGCATATGGGTGGTTGAGTCGCTTGGGGGCGGATGCATCAGACGGGCACAGGAAAGGTCACAAAATTTCTCTCATAGGCAGATTTTAGAGATGGCGTAAGCCAAATCCCCAAGTATTTTAATTTGGTTTTATCCCACTTAAATGTCGAGTTCGCCTGTGTCAACGTGAGCAGTCCGTCTGGGAGGGAAAGGTTCAGAGCTTCTGACTTTGTGTAATTAATTTTTAAATTGGATACATATCCATAGTGTGCGAATTCTTGTAGCAGGTTAGGGAGCGTTGTAGTCGGTTTTGTTAAAAAAAACAATAAGTCATCCGCGTATGCGGCTATTTTGTACTCTCTATTTTTAATCTGGAAACCCTGTATTGCGGTATTCTTTTGCACTGTTTTGATAAAGGGCTCTAGTGAGAGGATAAATAATAGGGGCGATAAGGGACAGCCCTGTCTAGTCCCGTTTTTAATATATACTTTTTCTGAAAGGATACCATTTATTTTTAGTTCCACTGTCGGGTCCTGATATAGGGCTGAGATCCAATTCAGCATGTTTGGTCCTAGACCCACCCTTCTACAGACCGCCAGCATGAAGATGGTCGGAGGAACTTGAAATGGAGATTTCAGACAAACAATGGAGGTACATTGCTATTCTGGCGCATAAATGTTCCATAAGCACAAAACTGCAAGAGACAAATTACAAACTCTTGACCCACTGGTATAGTACACATGACAAATTACACAAATGGGACACACAAAAACCGGACACATGCTGGAGATGTCGCTCTGAGAAAGGCACACTAGCCCACATATGGTGGTACTGCTCCAAAATCGAACCATACTGGAATGAAGTAAAGACCTTAATTAAAAAAATTACAGAAACTAGAGTGGAGCTGACTCCAGCATGTTGTCTATTACATCTGTCCAATTCCTCTTTTAAACGCTACAAACGCTCATTGACGATTCATCTCATCAATGCAGCTAAATCTCAAATTCCTCTACACTGGCTGTCTACGTCTACTCCCTCTGTTAAGGATTGGATGTCGAAAGTTAGTGAAATCCACGAAATGGAAGACACATTGGCCCAAGACAAAGGCCATATTGAACGATTCCACAAAACGTGGCAACCTTGGCTGATTTTCAAATACTCTGCAGACTTCCCTACCTGAATTAGGGGTGGGGAGGACGCTGGAGCCTCGGGCGGGTGCCTCACCTCTGTACCTTATATGTATTCTTCACCCCATTTTTTTCCTACTCCTTTTTTACTTACTTTTTCTCTACATCTACTTTCTTATCCCTCTTTGGCTGACCTTTAACGTTTCTCTTCACTGAAATGTATCTACGTTACATGTACTTCTCCCTTAGACGAGAGTAAGATTGTCTCAGTTAGCTACAGAGACCTCACTTCTACATGTTATCAATAACAAATGCTCTGAACACCTGACAAGAGGTTTCTGTCGCAATGGATAGCGCAGTATAGATAGAAATATTATACCTCATATAGACACAAAGTTAACTCAGTGGAAACAACCTTAGATTTTTGATGTTTGATAAGTAATGAGACCTCTGTACGAGTTTGACACTAACAGTTTATTTTGTAAAAGATGAAAAGTACGCAGTTGCACCTGCTAAATCCGCAATGTACAGTGCATTTCTATGTTTCTTTCCTCCTTTCAATAAACTTGAAATGATAAAAAAAAAAAAAACAGACTACAGCATTATCCTTCATAAACACCAAATAATACTTCTGTGAAAAAATAAAATATGCTTAGATAAAATATCAAACTTAGGTTTCTAACCTAACATGCTTTTTCCTCCTTTTAACCGTTATACTGTAAGTGTTTTTTTTTATTTACACTTCATTGGATATTCCTTTTCATTATTTGTCTGGTGTTCTAGCCCATCATTTAATCAGGGGCGGCCCGTCCATTAAGAGCGCAGGGCACCGCCCCCTCTCTCCAGCCACCCTCCTCTAATTCTAATGGATAGATTCATGTATTGAATGAATCTATCCATGGCCGCCACTGCCACCCCCTATTCAGGAGTCTGGCCCCTTTTCAGACATCAGGCGGCAGTGCTTTTTTCTAAGCACCTGATTAGAGCCATAGGCTCTAATAGGCTTCAAAAAAGGTGGACTTGGAGAGCAGAGCATTGCGCTCGCAGTCCACCCAGATGTGTTAGAAAAGCAAATGAATATATGCTTTTCTAACACTGAACCGCCTATCCACCAATCAGGTAGTGTGGGTCTAATAACCGTTATCTGATTGGCTGAAGGCACAGGCGCTCTGATTGCATGCCTCGCAGAACGTAAAAACAGAGGCGGGGAAGCATGGAGGACACAGGAGCCATCCCACAGCTCGCCGTCGTCACCCGCTGCCTGACCTGCCACTAAGATTGGGTAAGTGCTTTGCAGACATTGGGTGGGCGGGGGTCACAGTGGCAACATTTGATGGGAACAAGTGGTGGCATTTGAGTGGCACAATTGGCTGCATATGATGGGCACAAGTGGCTGCATATGATGGGCACAAGTGGCTGCATTTGATGGGGCATGTCACGGAACGTCCCACACTCCGCTTGAGTGCTTCCGTCATATACCACTTCCTCCCAGTCTGTATACAGATATCCCAACCTCTCTGAGCACAAACAAGGCGACACTTGCTTGTTGCTACCAAGAACTGACTTTATTCAGAACCAGAATACAGTCTTATATACACAGGAGAAGATTACTCTAACAATACAAACGTAACCTAATTAACATGAGCTAATTATCTAATCCTTTATACAGCCTAGGTGACTGAGACATGACCTTTCGCCCAGACTTGTGGTCACCGAGCTTCACACAGTTATAGCAGTCGTCCCGTCTCCTACATTGTATAGAGGACAATGTCATCAACTCATTCAATTAACATAAACACAGGTTGATAACACCAGCATCTCCTCACAGGATGTGTCCCAACAGAATGAATCCATTGAAAATCCAGGGCCCATAATCAAAAGGCAACAGGCTTGCATACAGTCCTCTCCAACAGCCTCTGTTCTGGCTAGGTCTGTGACAGGGCACAAGTGGCAGCATTTGATGGGCTCAACTGGCGGCATATGATGGGCACAAGTGGCTGCATATGATGGGTACAAGTGGCTGCATTTGATGGGGCACAAGTGGCTGCATATGATGGGCACAAGTGGCTGCATATGATGGGCACAAGTTACTGCATTTGATGGGAACAAGTGGCTGCATATGATGGGCACAAATGGTTGCATTTGAAGGGGCACAAGTGGCTGCATATGATAGGCACAAGTGGCTGCATATGATGGGCACAAGTTACTTAATTTAATGGGCATAAGTGGCTGCATATGATGGGCACATGTGGCTTCATTTGATGGGCACAAGTGGCTGCCACTAGCCTCTGTTCTGACTCATTAGTGGCAAGCCAGTCTCTTTTCCCTGGCCTGTTCTTTTGACTGCTCAAGTATTTTGCGGAATAAACCATTCATGCTAAATGCTACTTTCAGAGCAGGGTTCAGACAACTATTATAACTCTGAGTTAAACCCCCTAAGGGAACAGAACGCATGCTTAATAACTGCATGAATTCTCTTGTTTATGGCTGTCCTAGGCATTTAAATCATATGGAAAACAATTATTGTGATTTATTTCAGTTTACATCTGGGTTTCAGCATGTTTAAATAATTTAAGGTGGTTCTCGCTGCCGCTCAGAATTACTTCTTAGGATCTTAAATTCCTCAGACTCCAATGTTTTCTCAATATACTAAGATTTAATCTGGAGTTTTTGTCTGGGACCACGCCAGGCAGTTTTAAGTACATATACATTCTGAAAAGGCAGTTATACTGATGTACTGAAACCTCAACAATTTCCTTTCTATTAAACATAGATTAGCAGTGTTTTCCATTTTTAGTGATTTCTTGACACCTTCCAAAGCAACATTTTGTAACACAGATTTCATTTCTAAATATTAAAAAGCTAATTTGGCATTATATAAATATGCCTTTGGCACACCACTGTGCTCAATGTAAGTAAACCATACTAACTTGTTCACCATCCAGCTCTCTGGAAGTTGGAGAGGAACCAGCAGCTTCTGTAAGGAATATTATCTGAAAGTGCTGCATTTTAAATGGCCCATAAATCATTTCCCAATTATTCCCCTGAGATTGTCAGAAAAACAGTGCTGTTTGAAAAAAAAATGCTCAGTCAGGCATTATCTGTACAACATTTGTTATTATTCTTCAATTCAGTACTGCACTGTCATACTGCACTATTGACAAATTACATTAGTTTTTGCATCTTTACTAAAGCCATTTTTATCAGGAGCCAAATACCAATGACAACAAGTGTTTGGAAGGCACATTTTTAGTAGATACACTCTTATGTTTAAGTAAATACAGCTAGTTAGAAAATTAGCAAACTGAAGTGGGTCTGATATCATCACACACTTTACAGCATCAGTCAGGGCCAGAGCTCCCACCAGGCAAACTAGGCAGCCGCCTAAGGGGGCAGGCCGGCTGATAGGGGGGCTCGGGCAGCAAGAGTTCGGTGCGGCAGGCGAATGGTAGCAATTGCAGAGCCGTGTGTGGCTTTCCCCTCTCCCTCCCACCAGCTTTCAAATGCTGGAGGGAAAGGAACAGACCAGTGTGACAGGCAGCCAATAGCGCTGCTCTTCTGAGTGGGAGGGCGTGATTGTTAATTTTCTCCGCCTCCTACCACTTCCTTAGCCACTTCCTTAGCCAATCAGACATAGCCCACCACATTTGATCAGAAGATGCTCGTGGCCAGAGCAGGGTGGGATGGAGAGGATGCAACATACCTGAACATGAAGAAGGTATTATCACACCTTATCAAACATGTCACAGGCTCACAGGTAATGCCGGCTACAGAAGTCTAATCATCAGTGTGTTCCATCCTGTGTGTAGAATAGGCAATGCTCACACTGATTGAGGGATGACTTCCCTCTGTCTTCTCACACTGCTTCTTATCTTTGTATTTATTTACACTGCACACAGGACAGGCAAATGCTGATTAGACTTCTGCAAGGCACTGCAACTTCAGCTGTTTCTATAGAGCTATTTGTGCCTGAGTCCTGTGTCAGCCATCCATGATTTGTTTGACCTTTTCCTTGTTATGTTTCGAAGAATTATGTGGTCAGGCTAGGAGCTTCACAGACCTGTTAACCATTTACTGTCCTCCTGTGCTTGAGAATTCACTGTTAGTAAAGTTTTTGGTTTTTTTTTGGCACTTTGTTATATCTTGTAAACCCCTGTTTACACATAGTGCAGTGATCAATGTTTTTACACATTGGTCACTGCTAGGACACACTTGTACAATGTCCGCAGTCTCTGACCATCTCTTGTATCATGTCCGCAGACTCTGACTATCTAATGTATCATGTCTGCAGTCTCTGACCATCTCTTGTGTCATGTCCACAGTCTCTGACTATCTCTTGTATCATGTCTGCAATCTCTAACCATCTCTTGTATCATGTTACATAGTTACATAGTTACATAGTAGGTGATGTTGAAAAAAGCACAAGTCCATCAAGTCCAACATATGTGTGTGATTATGTGTCAGTATTACATTGTATATCCCTGTATGTTGCGGTCATTCAGGTGATTATCTAATAGTTTCTTGAAGCTATCAATGCTCCCCGCTGAGATCACCGCCTGTGGAAGGGAATTCCACATCCTTGCCGCTCTTACAGTAAAGAACCCTCTACGTAGTTTAAGGTTAAACCTCTTTTCTTCTAATTGTAATGAGTGGCCACGAGTCTTATTAAACTCTCTTCTGCGAAAAAGTTTTATCCCTATTGTGGGGTCACCAGTACAGTATTTGTAAATTGAAATCATATCCCCTCTCAAGCGTCTCTTCTCCAGAGAGAATAAGTTCAGTGCTCGCAACCTTTCCTCATAACTAAGATCCTCCAGACCCTTTATTAGCTTTGTTGCCCTTCTTTGTACTTGCTCCATTTCCAGTACATCCTTCCTGAGGACTGGTGCCCAGAACTGGACAGCAGGTGCGGCCAGACCAGAGCCTTGTAGAGTGGGAGAATTATCGTTTTATCTCTTGCGTTGATCCCCCTTTTAATGCATGCCAATATTCTGTTTGCTTTGTTAGCAGCAGCTTGGCATTGCATGCCATTGCTGAGCCTATCATCTACTAGGACCCCCAGGTCCTTTTCGATCCTAGATTCCCCCAGAGGTTCTCCCCACAGTGTATAGATTGCATTCATATTTTTGCCACCCAAATGCATTATTTTACATTTTTCTACATTGAACCTCATTTGCCATGTAGTCGCCCTCCCCATTAATTTGTTCAGGTCTTTTTGCAAGGTTTCCACATCCTGCGGAGAAGTTATGCCCTGCTTAGCTTAGTATCGTCTGCAAATACAGAGATTGAACTGTTTATCCCATCCTCCAGGTCGTTTATAAACAAATTGAATAGGATTGGTCCCAGCACAGAACCATGGGGAACCCCACTACCCACCCCTGACCATTCTGAGTACTCCCCATTTATCACCACCCTCTGAACTCGCCCTTGTAGCCAGTTTTCAATCCATGTACTCACCCTATGGTCCATGCCAACGGACCTTATTTTGTACAGTAAACGTTTATGGGGAACTGTGTCAACAGCTTTTGCAAAATCCAGATACACCACATCTACGGGCCTTCCTTTATCTAGATGGCAACTCACCTCCTCATAGAAGGTTAATAGATTGGTTTGGCAAGAACGATTCTTCATGAATCCATGCTGATTACTGCTAATGATACCGTTCTTATTACTAAAATCTTGTATATAGTCCCTTATCATCCCCTCCAAGAGTTTACATACTATTGATGTTCCCAGGGATGTATTTTGGGCCCTTTTTAAATATTGGTGCTACAATGGCTTTTCTCCAATCAGCTGGTACCATTCCAGTCAGTAGACTGTCTGTAAAAATTAGGAACAACGGTCTGGCAATCACTTGACTGAGTTCCCTAAGTACCCTCGGATGCAAGCCATCTGGTCCCGGTGATTTATTAATGTTAAGTTTCTCAAGTCTAATTTTAATTCTGTCCTCTGTTAACCATGGAGGTGCTTCCTGTGTTGTGTCATGAGGATAAACACTGCAGTTTTGGTTACTGAAGCCCCCCGAATCACTCGTGAAGACTGAGGAGAAGAATAAATTCAATACCTTCGCCATCTCCCCATCCTTTGTAACCAGATGCCCTTCCTCATTCTTTATGGGGACAATATGGTCTGTCCTCCCTTTTTTACTGTTTACATACTTAAAGAATTTCTTGGGATTTTTTTTGCTCTCCTCCGCTATGTGTCTTTCATGTTCTATCTTAGCCGTCCTAATTGCACCCTTACATTTCTTGTTGCATTCTTTATAAAGTCTGAATGCTGAGGATGATCCCTCAACCCTGTATTTTTTGAAGGCCTTCTCCTTTGCTTTTATATGCATTTTTACATTGGAGTTAAGCCATCCAGGATTTTTAAATTTATTACCCAATGGGATACATTGGCTAATGCCCTTATTTAATATGCTCTTAAAGCAAACCCATCTCTCCTCCGTATTCTTTGTTCCTAATATTTTATCCCAATTGATGCCTTTTAGCAAGGTTTGTAGTTTAGGGAAGTTGGCTCTTTTGAAATTCAGTGTCTTTGTGTTCCCTTTATGTTTCCTATTTGTGTGATTTATACTGAAACTAATTGACCTGTGATCGCTGTTACCTAAATTGCCCCGTATTTCCACATCCGTGATCAGGTCTGTATTGTTGGTAATCAGTAGATCCAGTAATGTTTTATTTCTAGTTGGTGCGTCTACCATCTGACCCATAAAATTGTCCTGCAAGACATTAAAGAACTGGCGAGCCTTAAATGAATGCGCGGTTCCCTCCGCCCAGTCTATGTCTGGATAATTAAAATCCCCCATTATGATAATACTTCCCATCCTTGCTGCTAATCCAATTTGTGATAGGAGATCCGTCTCCACTTCCTCCCTCAGGTTAGGGGGCCTATAGCATACTCCCAGTATTATTTTCCCCTTAGCTTCATCCCTTTGGAGCTTACCCATAAGGATTCCACCTCCTCTCTAGCTCCCTCAGTGATGTCATCTCTCACATTCGCTTGTACATTATTCTTGATATATAGGCATACCCCTCCCCCTTTTTTACCCTCTCTATCCTTGCGGTATAGGGTATACCCTTGAATGTTTGCCAGCCAATCATGAGAGCTGTTGAACCAGGTCTCTGAAATTCCCACAAAATCCAAATCCTCCTTGTGCAACAGTATCTCTAGTTCACCCATCTTGTCCGCCATGCTCCTGGCATTGGTGAACATGCCACATATTTTAGACCGGTCGCATATTGTCCTCGTATTGGGTGTTTCGAGATTGCAACTAGGACTTGCTACTATACTCACCTTGTGTTTTTGTGCTTTGGTTAACCTACCACTAATGCCCCCAATACTACCCTCTGGAATATCTTCCGCGCTGGCTATCTCTGTCTCTGGACCCTCCCCCCCATCGCCTAGTTTAAAAACCCCTCTAACTTTTTGGCCATCTTCATTCCCAGCAGATCTGCACCCTCCTCATTTAGGTGCAGTCCATCCCTTCTATAGTACCGCTTACCGACTGAAAAGTCGGCCCAGTCCTCCAGGAACCCAAACCCCTCCTTACTACACCAGCTCTTCAGTCACTTGTTTACTTCCCTAATCTCCCTCTGCCTTTCTGGTGTGGCTCGATGTACCGGTAGTATTCCTGAGAATACTACCTTGGAGGTCCTTTTCCTCAATTTAGCTCCTAAGTCCCTAAAATCGTTCTTTAGGACCCTCCATCTGCCTCTGACTTTGTCATTGGTGCCAACATGCACCATGACAGCCGGGTCTTCCCCAGCCCCTCCCAGTAATCTGTCCACAAGATCTGTGATGTGCCGAACCCGAGCGCCCGGTAGACAACATACTGTTCGGCGCTTCAGGTCTTGGTTACAGATTGCCCTCTCTGTCCTTCTAAGAATTGAGTCCCCTACCACCAGAATCTGTCTTTCCTTTCCCTTTGCTGCCCCCCCACTCTCACTGGAGGAGTTCTTCCCCCGGCAGCTAGGAGAGTCCCTCAGCTCCAGCAGTGCTAGACCCTGACTGGTTTCACCAATGTCACTCAATGGAGTGTACTTATTGGGATGCTCCAGTCCTGGATCGGCCTCCCTGGCACTTCCCCCTCTACCCCTCCTGACTGTCACCCATCTACTCTTTGCTAGTGCCTGCACCTCTTTGTCTCCACCCGCCTCTGTGCTGGCCCCTTCCGGCACCTGCCGTGTACGTTCCTGGCTCTCCTTTAGTATGGAGGGACTTCTCAGTGCTGACAGTTGTCCACAATCTCTAACCATCTCTTGTATCCTGTCCGCAGTCTCTGACCATCTCTTGCATCATATCCACACACTCTCTGACCATCTCCTGTAGCATGTCCGCAAACTCTCTGACCATCTCCTGTAGCATGTCCGCACATTCTCTGACCATCTCCTGTATCATGTCTGCAGTCTCTGACCATATCTTGTATCATGTCTGCAGTCTCAGACCTTCTCTTGTATCATGTCCGCAGTCTCTGACTATCTACTGTATCATGTCTGCTGTCTCTGTTCCTCTCCAGTACTATGTCTACAGGCATGTTGGGTGGTGAAGAGGGCCACAGGTGCAGTGGGTGGTAAGCAAGGGAGGCTGCAGGCACAGTAGATAATGAGGAAAGGGGTCCAAGGTGCAGTGGGTGGTGATGGAAGGAGTGCCTAGACACAAGTGGTGGTTAATAAAGGCGGGACTGTAGAGAAAATGTTAATGTAGCATTTAGGGCAAGGGGCTTCATAATCTGGGGCCCACTAATTCAGGCCGAATGACCAGAGTCGCAAAGGTCGCACTTGCAATTGGGCCCTGGTGTTCCACCACTGTGGCCACTTCTGCCACTAATATCTTTTTTAATAATGGCACACAGTGAAATAATTAAAAAGTGCCATTATAAAAAAAAACACTGTGACACATTGTCACACAAAACACACTGGGATCTGTGATCAAAGAGTGTATTGACCTATTATTTAATGACACTGCACAAAACCATTCAGTTTTTTTTTTTTTTTTGGGAGGGGGGGACGCAAGTAGCTTGTCTTCCCTAGGGCGCAAAATAGTCTAGCACCGGCCCTGCCATCAGTTAAAGCGGAGTTCCACCCACTTTAGAGAGGTGGTCTTAAATGAAAGACCACCCGTTAAGTACATAGTGTACTTACGATCCATCCGTGCTTCAGCACAGGACGTTATATCCTTTTGTGCGGTGAGCCCCCCCCCCCCCGATGTCTTCTGGGACCTGTGTGTGTCCCAGAAGACAAGCTGGCCATTCACAAAGAGCCAAGCGACTTGTGCATGCGCAGTAGAAAACAGGCAGTGAAGCTGCAAGGCTCCACTGACGGTTTCCCTTAGTTACAATGGTGGTGCCTGCACCCGATCCGATGGACGGATCGGCCTCGGGGGTCAACATTGCGGGCTCCCTGAACAGGTAAGTGTCCTTATTAAAAATGAGCAGCTACAGTGTTTGTAGCTGCTGACTTTAAAAAAAATACATTTTGCAGGTGGAACACTGCTTTAAGCTGCATGAGTTATTTTATGTGTCATGGATTTTTATTTCATGATATTTTTCTCTTCAAAATGTTGAAATCAAAGACCAAAAATCAAATATGGCAAGGGTGTACATTTATTACTTTTCTGTTAAGAAAAGAAAATATATGCAGCCTTCATCATGAACACCTTGTAAAAGTTTATTGTTACTATGATAGTTTTGTGTCGATTTTAGTTTTTTATTTTAGTCTTTGAACATATAATTAAATATTAATATATATACTATATATTTATATACATTATATATCAACCTCTAGTGTGCTACTAGAATAGTGCAGGCAAATTTACTGACTCATGGTAAAGTGAGTCTGAATCTGGGTCAGGGTTTATTGTAGGTCAGGCTGGATAGCTCACAGAGGCAGGTCTCTAGTGCCTCCCCTGGATATGGAAGTTTTGGAAAACTTCTAGAAGTTAGTGGGCGGAAGGCCAGGAGGGTGGATCTGCATACTTGAGGGAACTTGGCCAGAGGGCCTGGCAGGGTGGCTGAGCTAGCCCTTAAATATGAATGAGTCAGGTGGAAGACAGAGTGCTAAGGATGCCTAGGAGGGATCCCCTAGGTCTGGGGGGACAGGTGGCCTTTACCTCCAGCCTGGGCTTAGGCTGGCTTAGGAGGATCCTTTCAGTATCGTGGTTTGACTAGAAATCTTGCCTGAGAAGCAGTGGGAGCAAGGAGGACAGTGTGAGTATATTAGCACACCCAGGGATTTTCAAGGGGAGAGACTGTCACATGTACAGTACTATGTCTACAGACATGTTGGGTGGTGAAGAGGGCCGCAGGTGCAGTGGGTGGTAAGCAAGGGAGGCTGCAGGCACAGTAGATAATGAGGAAAGGGGTCCAAGGTGCAGTGGGTGGTGATGGAAGGAGTGCCTAGACACAAGTGGTGGTTAATAAAGGCGGGGCTGTAGAGAAAATGTTAATGTAGCATTTAGGGCAAGGGGCCTCATAATCTGGGGCCCACTAATTCAGGCCGAATGACCAGAGTCGCAAAGGTCGCACTTGCAATTGGGCCCTGGTGTTCCACCACTGTGGCCACTTCTGCCACTAATATCTTTTTTATAATGGCACACAGTGAAATAATTAAAAAGTGCCATTATAAAAAAAAAACACTGTGACAGACCATCACACAATACACACTGGGATCTGGGATCAAAGAGTGTATTGAGCTATTATTTAATGACACTGCACAAAACCATTCAGTTTTTTTTTTTTTTTGGGAGGGGGGGACGCAAGTAGCTGGTCTTGCCTAGGGCGCAAAATAGTCTAGCACCGCCCCTGCCATCAGTTAAAGTGGAGTTCCACCCACTTTAGAGAGGTGGTCTTAAACGAAAGACCACCCCTCCACCCCTTGTTTTTGAATGTTCAAATTTTTAATTTTTTTTCCTTCCTACCTTTTTATTAAGTACATAGTGTACTTACGATCCATCCGTGCTGCAGCACGGGACATTATATCCTTTTGTGCGGTGAACCCCCCCCCCCCGCTGTCTTCTGGGACCTGTGTGTGTCCCAGAAGACAAGCTGGCCATTCACAAAGCGCCACGCGACTTGCGCATGCGCAGTAGGAAACAGGCAGTGAAGCTGCAAGGCTCCACTGCCGGTTTTCCTTAGTTAGAATGGTGGTGCCTGCACCCGATCTGATGGATGGATCGGCCACAGGGGTCGACATTGCGGGCTCCCTGGACAGGTAAGTGTCCTTATTAAAAGTGAGCAGCTACAGTGTTTGTAGCTGCTGACTTTTAAAAAAATACATTTTGCGGGTGGAACACTGCTTTAAGCTGCATGTGTCTTATGGGTGATATCATCGCTCTCCCGGCCACTCGTGTAGCTGGAGGCCGCAACCTGGAAGGAAGACCAGGGGAAGATGTCAGCTTTCTCACCAGTAGGGATGAGCCGAACACCCCCCTGTTCGGTTCGCACCAGAACATGCGAAAAGGCAAAACATTTGATCGAACACGCGAACACTGTTAAAGTCTATGGGACACGAACATGAATAATCAAAAGTGCTAATTTTAAAGGCTTATATGCAAGTTATTGTCATAAAAAGTGTTTGTGGACTTGGGTCCTGCCCCAGGGGACATGGATCAATGCAAAAAAAGTTTTAAAAACGGCCGCTTTTTCAGGAGCAGTGATTTTAATAATGCTTAAAGTGAAACAATAAAATTGTAATATTCCTTTAAATTTCTTACCTGGGGGTGTCTATAGTATGCCTGTAAAGGGGCGCATGTTTCTCGTGTTTAGAACAGTCTGACAGCAAAATGACATTTCAAAGGAAAAAGTCATTCAAAACTACTCGCGAGTCGCGGCTATTAATGAATTGCCGGTCCAACAATACACATAAAAGTTCATTGATAAAAGGGGAACCCCGAACCAAAATGAAAAAAAAAATGACGTGGGGGTCCCCCTAAATTCCATACCAGGCCCTTCAGGTCTGGTATGGATATTAAGGGGAATCCCAGCCAAAATTTAAAAAAAAAATGGTGTGGGGTCCCCCTCAAAATCTATACTAGACCCTTCAGGTCTGGCATGGATTTTAAGGGGAACCCCGTGCCAAAATTTAAAAAAAAAATGGTGTGGGGTCCCCCCAAATATCCATACCAAACCCTTATCTGAGCACGCAACCTGGCAGGCCGCAGGAAAAGAGAGGGGGAAGAGAGAGCTCCCCCCCTCCTGAACCATACCAGGCCAAATGGCCTCAACATTGGGAGGGTGCTTTGGAGTAGCCCCCCAAAACACCTTGTTTCTATGTTGATGGGGACAAGGGCCTCATCCCCACAACCCTTGCCCGGTGGTTGTGGGAGTCCGGGGGCGGGGGTCTTATCGGAATCTGGAAGCCCCAGATCCCGGCCCTTCCCCCTGTGTGAAATGGTAACAGGGTAAAAAAGTACCCCTACCATTTCACAAAAAAAGTGTCAAAAATGTTAAAAATGACAAGAGACAATTTTTGACAATTCCTTTATTTAAATGCTTCTTCTTTCTTCTATCTTCTTTCTTCTATCTTCTATCTTCCTTCTGTTTCTTCCTCCATCTTTTTCTTCTTCTGGTTCTTCTAGTTCTACCTCCAGTGTTCTCGTTCGGCATCTTCCTTCGCGGCGCCGGCGTCTTCTTCCCTTCTTCTTCTTGGGCCGCTCCGCATCCACCATGATGGGAGGCTCCTGCTGTGTGACGCTTCTCCTCTTCTGACGGTTCTTAAATAACGGAGGGCGGGGCCACCAGGTGACCCCGCCCCCCTCTGACGCACGGTGACTTCCCTGTCCGCCCCCCTCTGACGTCACAGGGAATGCCACAGGAAAGTCCCCGTCAAGTCCCCGTGCGTCAGAGGGGGCGGGGTTATTAAAGAACTGTCAGAAGAGGAGAAGAACCAGAAGAACCAGAAGAAGAAGAAGATGGAGGAAGAAACCGAAGGAAGATAGAAGATAGGAGATAGAAGATAGGAGATAGAAGAAAGAAGATAGAAGAAAGAAGATAGAAGATAGAAGAAAGAAGATAGAAGAAAGAGGAAGCATTTAAATAAAGGAATTGTTAAAAACTGTCTCTTGTCATTTTTAACATTTTTGACAGTTTTTTTGTGAAATGGTAGGGGTACTTTTGTACCCCCTTACCATTTCACACAGGGGGGAGGGCCGGGATCTGGGGGTCCCCTTGTTAAAGGGGGCTTCCAGATTCCGATAAGCACCCACCCACAGACCCCCACAACCACCGGGCAAGGGTTGTGGGGATGAGGCCCTTGTCCCCATCAACATGGGGACAAGGTGTTTTGGGGTCTACCCCAAAGCACCCTCCCAATGTTGAGGGCATGTGGCCTGGTACGGTTCAGGAGAGGGGGATGCTCTCTCATCCCCCCTCTTTTCCTGCGGCCTGCCAGGTTGCGTGCTCGGATAAGGGTCTGGTATGGATTTTTGGGGAGACCCCACGCCATTTTTTTTTTAAATTTTGGTGCGGGGTTCCCCTTAAAATCCATACCAGACCTGGAAACGAGGCATTGGTGTCCTGCTCTCTGTGGCTCTGTCCCTGCTAGCAGTATAAGCAATGAGAGAATAGTCCTCTCACCAGTCCCCAGGATGCTGCAGTGACCTCTTGCTGTAGAAGAGGGGCCCTCTCTTTCTCTCCCAGAAAAACTCCAGTGATCAGTGGTGGAATACAGAGGGTGAGTGGATGCTCCAGTCTTCATGTTGCAGTGGTGCAGGTCCAGGTGCAATCTAGGCGGTGCTGCACTGCTCTCTGGTGTCCGCATTTCCAATTTCAGGCTCAGATCTCTGCTGATATGATCTCCAGCTGGTGGGAGAATATCCAGACAGAGGTGCCCTTCCTAAAACTCCCTCAGTGCTAAGAAGAAGAACTTTCCAGTGTAGTTTAATAAAAATCCTCTCTCCACTCCTTCTACTGCACATATTGGGACCAAGGCCTGGGCTGGCCGTGGGACACACCGAGCATTTGCCCAATGGGCCAGGGCCACCAGGCTGCATGTCCTAACAAGAGCTGGCTAATGCAGGGGTCCCCAACCCCGATCCATGGCCTGTTGATGACTGGGCTGCACAGCAGAAGGTAAGCAGCATTTGTGGACTGGACCAGGCTAACTAAGACTGCCGCTCTCCTCCCACCATGCAGCCATGACTGTGTCTCCTCTTCTGGAGATCTGCACAGAGAGCAAAAGTCTTTGTATATTAACAAGTGGGTTATCACTCGCTTGTTAATAGGATCCAGATCTGCAGCTCCTCCCTTCCCATGCCCTGCTGATAGGATGACATCATTGGTAGGGCAGGAGGGCCGGGAGAGGTGACACATTCATGGCTGCATAGGGGGAAGTGAGCAGCAAGACCCTGGAGAGGACACACAGGCTGAATCCTGCCTCTGCCCTGCTGACAGTAGGACTGTGCAGGGGAGGCAGAGAGTAAAAGGGGGCACTGCAAGGGGCGCTGTGATAGGGGATTGTGATTACTAGGGGCACTGTAATGTAGAGGGGCACTGTGATATTTAGGGGACTGCACTGTAAAGGGGCACTGTAATCATTACTGTTGGGGCTTGTAGTGTAACCATTATAGTGTACCCATTATATGACTGCCGTCTCAAACTACAACTCCCAGCATTCTCAGCGTTCTGTGTAGAAGTCTATGGGCTTGCTTGGCTTTAGCTCTTCCCCTGCTGGCTGAAGGAGGATGGTGCAGCACAACATTAATATCACAGTTGAGGGAGAGAGCCAACTAAAGAGCAATGTCTCCTTCTCCATGTTGTTGAAGAACGGCACCAGGCTACATATGTATATACTGTATATAAAAGAGCTATGAATTATCTTTACAGTATAATTATGCACTTAAATGAAAGAAAAACTCCAAATAATTTGCGGATAATGTTAAAAATCCATTGTGATTTTTTATTTATAGCACTAATGTGAAAGTGACAGCTATAGAGAATACTAGTTCCCAATTATAAACTCCATTGATGCAGAGAGTTCAGAATTAATCACATAAACGATGAAGCTATAAGAGAAGTTGGAGGTATCCCAGGACTTCTAATTTGTGTATGTAACATACACCGATACATCCTGCAGTTAATTTTGTAGCTTTTGTGAAAATATTTAAAATGCTGACATTTGTAACCATACAATGTATCCAATTTCCACAACATTTTTTGCAATCAAATATGTAAAATATATTACCTCTGTTAGAATAAGTAAAATATGAACGTATGTGAGTGGTGCATTGTGTGACACAATGAATATACTCTATTTGCTGAGGTTGTAAATGCTTTGACAGTTGTATCCTGTCGGAAATTAGGAACGCATCTTTGTAGCAAAGTCTTGAGACAGATTTGGAAGCTCAACCATTTCTACTTTGCATTATCTCAGGGTGGTCATATTTAAAGCTGTACTAAATGCAAAATAAATATGACATATACATGTAAGACGCAGTCTGTTGCTAGCTTTAACATAAAAAACATTTTTTTTTTTTTTAGTCCCCCACCCCCCAGTAAATTAGCGTTTTACCTGTTAATCCTGCTGTCATTTTTTCAACTTCCTTTAACAAACCAAGCTGTGCAGCAAAAGTGACAGTTAGAGGTTTGAGATAAACCATACTATACTGACAGGGGTGCTTACAATGGTAATCTTTTATTCATTTACTTAAAACCTTTATCCCAAAAGGGAAAAATCTGTTTCTGTAACTGCTTAAAAGTGTTAACTGGGGCTCAGCTTTAATTTATTAGTCACTTATAGAATTGGGCCACACTCCTCCAAGTTCGGTTTGCACCAGAACTCTCAGATATCGCAAAAGTTTGGACCCTCAATCCGAACCCTATTAAAGTCTATGGGACCTGAATTTGAAAAATTAAAAGTCCTCATTTTGAAGACTCATATGCAAGTTATTGGCTAAAAAAAAGGTATGGGGGCTCGGGTACTGCAAAAGTATTTTTTTTAAAAGATCTTTTTTACAGGAGCAGTGATTTTAATGAGGCTTAAAGTGAAACAATAAAAAGAAAAATTCTTTTAAATATAGTGGGGCGGTCCCCTTAGTCTGCCTGTAAAGTTGCGCTTTTGTATTATTTAAATTGCCGGCAATACAATACCATTGCCAGCAATAACATTGCCAGCTTAGTAAATGAGGGGAAGCTTTGCTGACTTCCATCATCCAATCATGTGCAAGCAAAAAAGCTGTTTTTTTATTTTCACTGCATGTAATTGGATACTCTTTGTAAAGTGAAGCTCCACCTCATTTACTAAAGCTCTGGGGAAACTGCACTTGCAAAGTGCACAGTCTATTTGCCGTTAGTAAACCAACCCCAATGTATTACTAATCTCTCCAGACACTGCTGTTGTTCCTCCTATAGATAGAGGAGCCACCCTTAGGCCTTATGCACAATGGCACTCCTACATTTAGTACAAAGAACTTTTATGTCTCCCAGATTATTTTTCCTGTGCTTTAAGGCTTCATGTACACTTGCAGCTCCTAAACTTGAATTTAGGAGCTTATGGCGTTTTTTTGCCAAAGCTCCTAAACTTAACTCCATAAAAGCCTATGTGTCAATGTACACACAGGCTTTCACCATAGTTTAGGAGCTGCTGCATTTAGGGGAGCTTCAACCTCCCTCAACCAACCTCTCCTTAACGCGTTCAGGATAGGAACATTTTGACGGCTGGCAGAAAACCACCGCAAAATTGCAGCTCACATTTGCCGCATTTTATGTTTTCCTGCGGCAGTGGTAAATGTAAGGTACAGAAAGCCTTACCATTTAGGTAAGTTTACATATCCATTCAACTTTGCAAAATCAATCCTAAACAGCCTGTGAATGCAAATTTTTCTGATTTGGCAAACGTACAGTGGGGACGGAAATAATTCAGACCTTCTTAAATTTTTCACTCTTTGTTATATTGCAGCCATTTGCTAAAATCATTTAAGTTCATTTTTTTTTTCCTCATTAATATACACACAGCACCCCATATTGACAGAAAAACACAGAATTGTTGACATTTTTGCAGATTTATTAAAAAAGAAAAACTGAAATATCACATGGTCCTAAGATGAATGCGGCCAAGTACAGGGATATCCTGGACGAAAACCTTCTCCAGACTGCTCAGGACCTCAGACTGGGCCGAAGGTTTACCTTCCAACAAGACAATGACCCTAAGCATACAGCTAAAATAACGAAGGAGTGGCTTCACAACAACTCCGTGACTGTTCTTGAATGGCCCAGCCAGAGCCCTGACTTAAACCCAATTGAGCATCTCTGGAGAGACCTAAAAATGTCTGTCCACCAACGTTTACCATCCAACCTGACAGAACTGGAGAGGATCTGCATGGAGGAATAGCAGAGGATCCCCAAATCCAGGTGTGAAAAACTTGTTGCATCTTTCCCAAAAAGACTCATGGCTGTGTTAGATCAAAAAGGTGCTTCTACTAAATACTGAGCAAAGGGTCTGAATACTTAGGACCATGTGATATTTCAGTTTTTCTTTTTTAATAAATCTGCAAAAATGTCAACAATTCTGTGTTTTTCTGTCAATATGGGCTACTGTGTATACATTAATGAAGAAAAAAAAATGAACTTAAATGATTTTAGCAAATGGCTGCAATATAGCAAAGTGAAAAATTTAAGGGGGTCTGAATACTTTCCGTCCCCACTGTATTTATACATTAAACATCTAGTGTACAAATGTGCATAGAAGGCCATGGGATGCATCTATTTAAGAAGGCTTGCTTTGTGGACCAGAACAGTCCGCTTTTTGATGCTAGTGTGCATAAGGCCTTAGGCAGGAAGTGTGTTACTGGCTAGATCACCAGGTAAAAAGAAAAAGCAAAACATGAAACTAGAAAACGAATGCAGCCACTGGGGGGTTTAATGCCACTTTAAAAGTTTGTTTGGACCTGCTCAACATAGCATTTAATTAAACAGCAAAATACGAATTTTGTAACAGTCCCATGGTGCCATCCTTTAAATTAATGCACCCCATTTCATAAAACAAAGTTCATTTTTGGAAAATAGTGTACACCCCAAGATAAAATGTCATATATTAAAATAAGGTTATACAGCACTTTGAAATATTTAGCTGTTGCAGGGGCAGTTTGTTCGCAGAAAAGCTGGAGAGCGATACAATAATGATTGTGTGCAGGAGACAGTTCTTGTGGAAATTTTATGAAGATGTATTTTAATATGTATTGTCACAGTGTCTCCCAGTGATAGTACTCCCGCAACCCACATTAAAGAGCTGACTGGGGCATACTGATGCTGGCTGAGATCTGTTTGGTAGTGAAAAGCTCCTGGGGGATGTAGAGAAGTGTTTGCGGAGTGGGGACATGTCCGCCATCAAAGGGCCCCTGTGCGATGCACAGAACGATCGTCTGGTGGGGGTGTGTTCGGTCTGCAAAGACATTATAGGTTTAATGAGTGTGCGCTCGTGTCGCCTCTGTATGCCTGATCAACATTTTTGTGGCGCCATGAGAATACACCTGCAGATAATCTCTCGTCCACAAAGACAGTAGTATACTCTGGGTATGCGTAACGCAGAATAATGATTCATGAACAAACGATAAGAACGGGATTCTTTGAATCGTTGTGGTCAGGAGAAGTGTTCATAGTCTCAGGCATCCTGTGATCAAAAACAGGGGGCTGGAGATTGTACACGCTGCCCCCACCAGGCATACCCATAAGACTCCCCTAGTCATTGTTGTATTGGTTGTTGTATAAATTTGTTTTTCCTGTGTTGAAAGTCACATCCTGTGTGGTCATGTCCTTATTTGATCATGTTCTTATTTGGTCATATCCTGTGAGGTCACATCCTGTGTAGGAGGCGATTGGCTGTTGGAGGCCGGGCTTCCAGTTTGTGGTTTCCTGTTTGTGTGTGAATAAAAGCAAGAGCCGCTGCCCAGGATGGGCAGTCAATGCTGATGGAGCTGAGAACGTAAGCTATGGTGATGTCTGTTTAGTTGGGGATATACAGGAAATAGAGCTATAGGTAAGATGCATTACATCATTAAACAAAATGTGTGCTTATTAGCACAGGAGATATGGTGTGCGCATAGCGTACAGCTAAATTTCCCTGACACAGTGAAGCATGGTGGAGGTTCCTTGCAAGTTTGGGGCTGCATTTCTACAAATGGTGTTGGAGATTGGTCAGGATCAGGATCAATGGTGTCCTCAACCAATTATGCCATAATCAACCATTATGCCATACCATCAGGAAGATTTATGATTGGCCCCAAATTTATTCTGCAGCAGAACAACAACCCCAAACACACAGTCAATGTCATTAAGAACTATCTTCAGTGTAAAGAAGATAGCCATGAAAGTGATGGTTTGACCCAATCTCAATGTCATCAAGTATGTCTGGGATTACATGAAGAGACAGAAGGATTTGAGGCATCCTACATCCACAGCATCCTACATCCACAGAAGATCTGTGGTTAGTTCTCCAAGATGTTTGGAACAACCTACCTACCAAATTCCTTCAAAAACTGTGTGCAAATATACCTAGAAGAACTGATGCTGTTTTGAAGGGTGGTCACACCCTTTGAAAATTGATTTGATTTGGATTTCTCTTCAGTTCATTTACCTTTTTTTTCTCATTTTGTTATTTGATAACAAATACAATTTTAACACTTCTATTTCTGAAAGCTTTCTTAATTTACAGCATTTTTTTTCAGGCCTGCCTAAAACATTTTCACAGTACTGTATATCAGTGGCATATTTAGGTTTTGTGCTGCCTTAGGCCTGACTAAACTTGTACACCCCCTAATTTAAATGCGACCCACCCTTTCCTGTCAATGTCACGCCCCTTCCTGTTTATGACCCACCCTGGAGTCATCTGGAAACCACACCCTTTCCTGTTTAGGCTCCACCTTTTCTTCTTATGCCCTGTACACACGGTCGGACTTTCCAATGGAAAAAGTGCGATCGGATTGTGTTGTCGGAAATTTCGATCGTGTGAGGCCTCCATCAGACTTTTTCCGTCGGAATTTCCGACACACAAAGTTTGAGAGCAGGATATAAAATTTTCTTACAACAAAATCCGATCGGTTAAATTCCGATCGTGTGTACACAAATCCGACACACAAAGTGCCACGCATGCTCAGAATTAGGGATGAGCTTCGAGTTCGAGTCGAACTCATGTTTGACTCGAACATTGGCTGTTCGCAAGTTCGCCGAACAGCGAACAATTTGGGGTGTTCGCGGCAAATTCGAATGCCGCGGAACACCCTTTAAAAGTCTATGGGAGAAATCAAAAGTGCTAATTTTAAAGGCTAATATGCAAGTTATTGTCATAAAAAGTGTTTGGGGACCCAGGTCCTGCCCCAGGGGACATGGATCAATGCAAAAAAAAGTTTTAAAAACGGCCGTTTTTTCAGGAGCAGTGATTTTAATAATGCTTAAAGTCAAACAATAAAAGTGTAATATCCCTTTAAATTTCGTACCTGGGGGGTGTCTATAGTATGCCTGTAAAGGGGCGCATGTTTCCTGTGTTTAGAACAGTCTGACAGCAAAATGACATTTTGAAGGAAAAAACTCATTTAAAACTACCCGCGGCTATTGCATTGCCGACAATACACATAGAAGTTCATTGATAAAAACGGCATGGGAATTCCCCGAAGGGGAACCCCGAACCAAAATTAAAAAAAAAAAATGACGTGGGAGTCCCCCTAAATTCCATACCAGGCCCTTCAGGTCTGGTATGGATATTAAGGGGAACCCCGGCCAAAATTTAAAAAAAAAAATGACGTGGGGTTCCCCCTAAATTCCATACCAGACCCTTCAGGTCTGGTATGGATTTTAAGGGGAACCCCGCGCCAAAAAAAAAAAAAAAAAACGGCGTGGGGTCCCCCAAAGAATCCATACCAGACCCTTTTCCGAGCACGCAACCTGGCAGGCCGCAGGAAAAGAGGGGGGGACGAGAGTGCGGCCCCCCCCCTCCTGAACCGTACCAGGCCACATGCCCTCAACATTGGGAGGGTGCTTTGGGGTAGCCCCCCAAAACACCTTGTCCCCATGTTGATGAGGACAAGGGCCTCATCCCCACAACCCTGGCCGGTGGTTGTGGGGGTCTGCGGGCGGGGGGCTTATCGGAATCTGGAAGCTCCCTTTAACAAGGGGACCCCCAGATCCCGTCCCCCCCCTGTGTGAAATGGTAAGGGGGTACAAAAGTACCCCTACCATTTCACTAAAAAACTGTCAAAAATGTTAAAAATGACAAGAGACAGTTTTTGACAATTCCTTTATTTAAATACTTCTTCTTTCTTCCTTCATCTTCTGGTTCTTCTGGCTCTTCTGGTTCTTCCTCCGGCGTTCTCGTCCAGCATCTCCTCCGCGGCGTCTTCTATCTTCTTCTCCTCGGGCCGCTCCGCACCCATGGCATGGGGGGAGGCTCCCGCTCTTCTCTTCTTCTTCATCTTCTTGTCTTCTTCTTTTCTTCTCTTCTTCATTTTCTTCTCCGGGCCACTCCTCACACATGCTAGCATGGCGGGAGGCTCCCGCTGTGTGACGGCGCTCCTCGTCTGACAGTTCTTAAATAACGGGGGGCGGGGCCACCCGGTGACCCCGCCCCCCTCTGACGCACGGTGACTTGACGGGACTTCCCTGTGACGTCACGGGGAATGCCACAGGGAAGTCCACAGGGAAGTCCCGTCATGTCCCGTGCGTCAGAGGGGGGCGGGGTCACCGGGTGGCCCCGCCCCCCGTTATTTAAGAACTGTCAGACGAGGAGCGCCGTCACACAGCGGGAGCCTCCCTTCATGCCAGCATGGATGCGGAGCGGCCCGGAGAAGAAAATGAAGAAGAGAAGAAGAGAAGAAGATGAAGAGGAAGAGAAGAGCGGGAGCCTCCCCCCATGCCATGGGTGCGGAGCGGCCCGAGGAGAAGAAGATAGAAGACGCCGCGGAGGAGATGCTGGACGAGAACGCCGGAGGAAGAACCAGAAGAGCCAGAAGAACCAGAAGAACCAGAAGATGAAGGAAGATAGAAGAAAGAAGAAGTATTTAAATAAAGGAATTGTCAAAAACTGTCTCTTGTCATTTTTAACATTTTTGACAGTTTTTTAGTGAAATGGTAGGGGTACTTTTGTACCCCCTTACCATTTCACACAGGGGGGGGGCCGGGATCTGGGGGTCCCCTTGTTAAAGGGGGCTTCCAGATTCCGATAAGCCCCCCGCCCGCAGACCCCCACAACCACCGGCCAGGGTTGTGGGGATGAGGCCCTTGTCCTCATCAACATGGGGACAAGGTGTTTTGGGGGGCTACCCCAAAGCACCCTCCCAATGTTGAGGGCATGTGGCCTGGTACGGTTCAGGAGGGGGGGGGCCGCACTCTCGTCCCCCCCTCTTTTCCTGCGGCCTGCCAGGTTGCGTGCTCGGATAAGGGTCTGGTATGGATTTTTGGGGGGACCCCACGCCGTTTTTTTTTTTTTTTTGGCGCGGGGTTCCCCTTAAAATCCATACCAGACCTGAAGGGTCTGGTATGGAATTTAGGGGGAACCCCACGTTATTTTTTTTTTTAAATTTTGGCCGGGGTTCCCCTTAATATCCATACCAGACCTGAAGGGCCTGGTATGGAATTTAGGGGGACTCCCACGTCATTTTTTTTTTTTAATTTTGGTTCGGGGTTCCCCTTTGGGGAATTCCCATGCGTTTTTATCAATGAACTTCTATGTGTATTGTCGGCAATGCAATAGCCGCGGGTAGTTTTAAATGAGTTTTTTCCTTCAAAATGTCATTTTGCTGTCAGACTGTTCTAAACACAGGAAACATGCGCCCCTTTACAGGCATACTATAGACACCCCCCAGGTACGAAATTTAAAGGGATATTACACTTTTATTGTTTGACTTTAAGCATTATTAAAATCACTGCTCCTGAAAAAACGGACGTTTTTAAAACTTTTTTTTGCATTGATCCATGTCCCCTGGGGCAGGACCCGGGTCCCCAAACACTTTTTATGACAATAACTTGCATATTAGCCTTTAAAATTAGCACTTTTGATTATTCATGTTCGTGTCCCATAGACTTTAACGGTGTTCGCGTGTTCGAACAAACTTTTTTCCTGTTCGCATGTTCTGGTGCGAACCGAACAGGGGGGTGTTCGGCTCATCCCTACTCAGAATAAATTAAGAGATGAAAGCTATTGGCTACTGCCCCATTTATAGTCTTGATGTACGTGTTTTACGTCACCACGTTCAGAACGATCGGATTTTCATACAACTTTGTGTGACCGTCTGTATGCAAGACAAGTTTGAGCCAACATCCGTCGGAAAAAATCCATGGATTTTGTTGTCAGAATGTCCGATCAATGTCCGATCGTGTGTACAGGGCATTAGAGCTCCACCTCTTTCTCGCTGTACAGTAAAAGTGGGTACCAAGTGCAGCCTCATCAGTGCCCATCAGTGCCCATCAATACAGCATCACCAGTGCCCATCAGCACAGCCTCGTCAGTGCCCATCAGTGCAGCCTTGTCAGTGCCCATCAATGCAGCCTTGTCAGTGCCCATCAATGCAGACTCACCAGTGCCTATCAGCACAGTCTCCATCAGCAAAGCCTCATCAATGCCCAATAAGGGTCTCCAATTGCATTCTAATCATACCAAATTACGTGAGCAGACTGCAGTTCCTCTTTAAACACCCATTCACATTGGGCCAATTTGGCATGCGATTTGACATGTCAAATCACATGCCAAATCGGCAGCTATTGCCAATGGCACCGTTCGAATTGGTGCGATGCCGACCTTGCGGCACCGCACAGATATCCAAAAGTAGTTCATGGACTACATTTGGCAACTTTGGGGGCGATTTGAATAGACATCTGGGCAGGATCCGCACAGATGTCTGTCAAATCGCCCCCCCCCCCCAAAGTCAGACTGCATTGCTGGTTTGAAATTGTGCGAGTTCAGCTGAACTTGCATGGTTTATAACCTGCATCAGTGTGAAACTGGGCTTAATGCAGTCAGCAGGATGGGTAATAAAATTCAGACTGACCTATGATCAGAAATTACAGTTTTCTTCATATGTCAGAAGGCAGCATTAGGCTAGGTTCACACCTATGTGAATTGGATGTTGGTTTTCCCCGCATCCAATTCGCATAGCAGGAGAATGTAACCGGCTCTCTATCGAGCCAGTTCACATATCTCCAGGACGGCTGTGGAGCGGCTTGCAAAGAAATGCTGTGCGTCTTTGGCTCCATTTCAGGGCCGAATTCAGGCAAAGATTCGGTCCTGATTCGTCCCTAAAATGGAGAACAGGGATGCACAGCGTTCCTGTGCGATTTGCGGCCGGTTCTAGTGTGAACCCAGCCTTAGACATACAAGTAGCTATGAAAGGTTAACCACTTATACAAGCAGACACTAAGGTGTTAAATGCAATTGATTCCAGAAGCACCAGCCTGCAGATATTGAGCTATAAAGAGTTAACCATATATATAAGCAGCAGTGTACATGTCTGCTTTGAAGCAGAGTAGAAAAGCGCAGTCCTCCCCTAGCACCAAGGACACAGAGGGTTAATTATCAGAGAGTAGTCCCTATTTCAGATAACAGGGAGATAGGAGAAACAAAGTTGGAGCACAGATGTGTGAGGTTTCCAAGGAGAGACAGTGAAGAGGATCGGTATCTTACTCTCACCTCCTCCAGGATATGCAGAATGTGAAAAGAAAGAAAAAGAGCGCACCAGCCTAGTGCATTATCCTTGACAGATTTATTAATTAAAAACAAGATAAAAACTACTCACAAAGGTCGAAGAAAAAATCGCATAGTATATGGCACAGAGGCAAATAATCCAGTGGTAGCAGTTTTCCAGGTCCCAGGAAGGAGGCGTACGGACTACTGCTAGCTAGGTCTGCCAGTTGAAGCCACAATCCGACTGACTCTGGAAGAAGAAGAAGAAGAAGAAGAAGCTGACAAGATCTCTCTCTCTGCTCTCCTGTCTGTGTGAAGGGGAGGGGGAAACTGTGAGCACACGCTCTACTCTATGTGAGAGTCTACTCTATGTGAGAGACGCTGCAGCCAGCAATCTCGGCAGTGAATGGACTGTCTCAGGAGGCGGAGGGGGGGGGCTTTTTTCGTGCAGGGGGAGCGGCGCTGCAAAGTGTCGGCCTAGGCCAAAATACAGCACTGCTGTATATACTGTATGTACATGTACACGCTTACACATACACTTATCATGGTTAAACAGCAGTGAGATTTTTTTCTAAACTGCATTGTTCTTCAGTAACAGAAAGGAAATATAGGTCAGATTCCAATGTCTAAATAGTTTAATAGAATTCCCATGAAAAATTAGGACACTGGCCCATTCTCCTTTCTTCTCAAACCGCATAGTGATCTTCCCAGAACCCTATGGCCGAGCCATACCTGAAAATCATAACAGTTCCCTAACAACATCAATAAATACCATGGTTTTATCTTTTAATTAACCACTTGACCTCCAGAAGATTTAACCCCCTTCATGAGAAGGCCATTTTTTGTGATTCGGCACTCCGTTATTTTAACTGACAATTGCACAGAATGCAACGCTGTACATAAATTAAATTTATGGGTTTTCTTACCCACAAATAGAGCATTCTTTTGGTGGTATTTGATCACCACTGTTTTTTTTTTTTTTTTGCACTATAAACAAAAAAAGACCAACAATTAAAACAATAAATAAATACTTTCTGCTATAAAACATATGCAATAAAAATTTTTATAAAAAATATAATTTCTTCATAAATTTAGCCCAATATGTATTCTGCTCCATATTTTTGATGGAAAAAAAATCCCAATAGGCATATATTGATTGGTTTACACAAAAGTTATAGTTTCTACAAACTATGGTATATATACTGGAATTTTTTTTTTTAATACAAGTAATGGTGGTGATCAGCGACTTATAGTGTGACTGCGATATTGCAATGGACAATCTCACACTACCTGACACTTTGTGGGAACCAGTGACACTAATACGGTGATCAGTGCTATAAATATGCACTGCCACTGTACTAATGACACTGGGAAGGAGTTAAAATTTAGGGCAATCAAAGGGTTAAATGTGTGCCTAACCAGTGTTTTTGTGTACACAGTGTGCTGCTTTTACTAAGGGATGTACTTGATTGTATTCCCTGCTTTGTAGGGAAACAAACTCCAGCACGTCCCCGCTGACAGGACAGAGCTCAGCATTGTTTACATATGCAGAGCTCTGTTCTGTGTCTCTTCTTGCCGATTGGCGGGTGTCGGCGGACATTCATTGGCTGGCACCCGCTGATTGGCTTCTGCTATGACTAATCACAGCAGAAGCGACATGTGCTCCCTATGCGGAAGTGCAGACTCACATATATATGTAGCAATACCCACAAAGGAGCTGCTTAAGTTTGTTCAGTCCGTTACTCTGCCTCTCAACCCCAGGAATGGCCTCAGCCCCTCTGGCACTCCTGCAATGTGATTAGTAGAATACCACAGTAATGACACACTGACATAGTTCAAATATTAGGGTCCTTTCGCACGGGACGGATCCGAGATGATTCGCTCCGTGAACATCCGCTTGCTCAGCGGGGTCCCCGCTAAGCAGGCAGATGACAGGTCCGTCGCTGCACACTGTGCAGTGACAGACCTGTCACAGTGTCGCTCTCCCCTATGGGGGCTCGGATGATGACGGACCGTAGAGTCCGTCGTCACCCGATCCAATCCGAAAACGGATGGAAAAGTAGGTTTTTCCTCCGTTACACTTTTTCGGATCGGAGCGTGTCGGATGTCAGCGGACATGTCACCGCTGAAATCCGACGCTCCATAGAGGTCTATGGAAGGTCCGCTCAGGTCCGCCTAAAAAACTGACAGGCGGACCTGAATGGATCGTTCATCTGAAAGAGGCCCTAATGTTTTCTTCAATTTACTTAGGTAGCAAGAAACTTAACTTCTCTCATCCACAGAGAGACGCGTGAAGCCCAAGTGCATGGGTTCCTCCTCACTGACTGACTTGGTACCAGGAGGCATGGGAGGTGAGGGAGGCATGGGTGGGACTGCAAAGCTCGGAGGCAAATGTACAGGAGGCTTTCGCAAGCACTCCTTAAAAGAGAGTTTTTCTCTGAGTCTGGAGTCAATGAGGATGGCAAACGTGATCAACTTCTCCAGCTCAGTGGTTATATCTCGGGCTGCTATCTCATCTTTGATGGAATCCGAGAGACCATGAGAAAAAGCAGCCACGAGGGCCTCATTGTTCTAAGCAACCTCTGCTGCCAGAGTACGGAATTCAATGGCGTAGTCGGCAACAGTTCTCGTACTCTGTTTGATGGACATGAGGCACTTGGCAGCAGAAGCGGAGACTGTGGGAACGTCAAATACCATTTTAAAGGAGGCCACAAACTCAGGGTAACTCAAGACAACAGGTTTTTGAGTCTCACATAGAGGGTTTGCCTAGGCCAAGGCTCTCTCAGAAAGCAAAGATATCACGAAACCTACTTTGCTTCTGTCCGTGGGAAACGCCTGGGGCAGCATCTCAAAGTATATCTCAACCTGGCTGAGAAACCCTCAGCATTGAACTGGATAGCCTGCAAATCACTGCCCATCGGTACCTTAAATAAAAATAAGTATAATAGATGAGCATCTTAATGAGACACAGTGTACAGGGATAGGGACAATTGTAGACATGCACCCACACTCACTCAGGTTGAACTAGATGGACTGGTGTCTTTATTCAACCTTACTAACTATGTAACTATGTAACTGGGGAAGTGGAGTGGAACCAGACATACCTCTTATAGAAGTAATACTCGAGGCGGGTGCCTGCACAGAGACTGGCGCAGCAGCAGGGACGGTCTGCAACTCAGGTTGTACAGGAGCAGCCACAGTGGGAGAATCCGGATGAGCCGTGCGACTCAGGAGCGTTTGTAACACCATGGCAAACTGATCCATGCGGTGATCTTGCTCATCCAATCTGGAAAAAATATTACCAACAAGTGGATTGACTGTATTCTCTGAATTCATGGCCTTCGCCTACTGTCAGAAACCATAAAATCAGACCGAGACAGAAGTATAGTTAAATCACATTTGTTTAATAATAAAAGTAAATAGAACAAACGTAGTCAAACCATAGCCAGAGTTCAGGAACTGGAACGGATAGTCAGACAAGCCAAACGTCAGGGAGCCGGAGATGAGCGTAGTAAAACAGCAAGCAGGATCTGGAGCCAGAACAGGAATTTAACAGGAATGCAGGAAAGCGTCTCTGTGATGTTGACTAAGGCGAAGGCAGAGATCCTCTGGGTTGGACGGCTTAAGTAGGCAGGACTGATGAGCAGGAGATCATCAACAGATGAATACCTGTGGAGAGATAGGAGTTGGCAATTAGCTGACAGCTGAGCGGCCAGCTCAGTGAAGGAAAGGCTGAGCCCAGCCCTGACACCCACTCCCCCATGCTCTTTGTCGGTTCCAGTGAGCGATACTCTCTCTCCCTTCCCTTTTTCAGAGCACTTCTCAACTCATTCTTCTCCATAATTACCCATTACTTTGGGTATGCCCCCTTTTCTCGCGTGTTTCTGATCCATATCGGTCTTGGTCTTAGGACCACGACCATAAATATATATATATATATATAACCTGCTATAGAGTGGTCGGGAAGTGGTCAAATACCATTTTCACATTTCTTACACATCAGTACTGCTGATCACTTTCAGCTTCTTTTAGCTACTTGTTGTCTACATGCACTTGCTCCAGAGGTAGCTGCACTTTATTCTGCTGGACCTTCTTCATGGTTGTGACAACAGTGGAACATATCTGCACATTGTATATTAGAGCATCTACTTGTAGTCTTCATGGGGGATCACGTGTTACAGGCTGCCATACAATAGCACAATGTAATGTTTGAACAAGGACCTACAAGGCAGAACTCAAAAAGACATCCAGATTTTAAAAGGCTGAAAACTATTTTTGGAATTAAAGTAACATGTTTAAACTTATATGATATTTTGGTGATACTCTTATAGGTATGGAATGAACATGGTAAACTATATGAGAAAGTGAGCTAATGCAAACTATAGCCACTTATGTGGCAAAGACATGCACTAATGAAATAAATACTACAAACAAAATAACAATGACCATATGTAATTTCAAATTACTTTATGTGCACTTAAGGTGCTGAGCTATTGTTTTCCTAAGATCATTAGCTCCATCTAGTGGCCATAATGCAGTATTTTCCCAATTTATTCTATTCTGAATGAATGACTAAGATTCAACCAGGAAAGAAAATTGCCTAATAACATACAATTTTTCCCTTCATTCATACAGAATGAATATACATGCAGTTTCTCAGGAATTACTAGCTCTGCAAATATTGTTTATAAATACATCCCTTGGTCATTTGCTTTAAATGGGACAAGCAACAGTGACATTGCAAATACATTGACTTCAGCTGACTTAAGGAAAGAAAATAAATAGGAGGATTCATGTTCGCAACAAATATCATGGCTGATTAGTTTCCATAATTAATGGATAAAAGAGACTTTAAAAACTTCAGAGTATCATATTTTATTTCAAACTATACATTCAGATACAGAAAGAAAAAAATTGAACTAGTTGATGAAAAAAAAGCAGCAGGAGGAGTGCAGGGAAGGTAAGTATTAGTAACAGAGGAAATGGCTATAATGAGAACCCAAAACGCCAATAAAACACAAGCCACACACCAATGTCATCTCCTCTAAGCACTTATGGTATGATAGCATACAAAGGGGTTGATATACTAAAGGCAAATAGACTGTGCACTTTGCACAGTGCAGTTGCACTCTGCAGTTGCTCCAGAGCTTAGTAAATGAGGTAAAGCTTCACTTTGCAAAGAATACCCAATGACATGCAAGGAAAATAAAACAAAAACAGCATTTTTGCTAGCACATGATTGGATGATGGAAGTCAGCAGAGCTTCTGCTCATTTACTAAGCTGGGGCAATTGCACTTTGTAAAGTGCACAGTGTATTTTTTAGTAAATCAACCCCAAAGTGTCCTCACCCAGGGACCACCCCAATACATTTCAACATATCAGGCTTAGTCGTAAGGATAGAGGTGGCCAGGGAGGGGGAGTGACTTATATGTTAAGCACCATTAGGAGCGGTCACAATCTTATAACACTCAAAATCACACGTGTGTTGCCTACATCGCCTTCTGCTGGGTATCCAAATTAGAACTATAACACACATAATCCGTAGTTTAATTAAAGTGGTTGTAAAGGTTGAAGGTTTTTTCCCTTCATACATTCTATACATGAAGGTAAAAAAGGTAAATACAATAAAAAGGTAAATACATGAAGGTAATGGTTACCTGAGCCTTACTTGGATCCAGTGATGTGCACGAGAGCAGCTGCTCTCCTGGGCCTCCTCATTGGCCAAGCCATTGGTTCCCACTGCTGTCAATCACAGCCAGTGAGCCAATGAGGAGAGAGCGGGGGTGGGGCCAATCCCTGTTTCGTGTGTCTTATGGACACACAGAGTGGGGCCCGGGAGCAAAATCTTTCTTGATCTACCCTTGGCTTGGTATCAAGAGATCCCCAAATTCTCCATTTCTTATTAAGTGATTGAACAGTACTGACTGGCATATTCAAGGCTTTGGATATCTTTTTACATCCTTTTCCATCTTTGTAAAGTTTCATTACCTTGTTACGCAGGTCTTTTGACTGTTCTTTTCTACCTCCTCATGGCTCAGTGTCTAGCCTGCTTAGTGCATCCATGTGAGAGCTAACAAACTCATTGACTATTTATACACAGACACTAATTGTGATTTAAAAAGCCAAAAATGTGGGAAATTAGCCTTGAATTGTCATTTTAACCTGTGTGTGCCACCTTTTGTGTCTGTACCAAGGCCAAACATTCCAGGGTATGTCAGCTTTTTATCAGGGCCATTTGGGTGATTTCTGTTATCATTATGATTTAAAAAGGATCCAAAAACCTATGTAATAATAAATGGTTTCATGTGATTGCTATCCTTAAATAAAAGACAGTTTTTTGTCAGGATCAGTCATATTTTTAATATCAATACCAAAATTTCACAATTTCTGCCAGGGTATGCAAACTTTTGAGCACAACTGTATATACCCCAGTCACAGAAATAAACTGCTGGGAGCCTTACGCATAGATATGGAATAGAATGAAATGAAATCAAATGAAGTAAAATAAAGTAGGACATCATGTATATGGGATAAAAAAGCATAAAGGTGGTTGTAAACCCTTACATACTGTATACTCAGTGAAGTGACTGGCCTCAAGTGATACACAGATTAAACACATCCTCCTACATAAGTTGTACCTATTTATCTGTAGTCTTTTCTCCTTTACAGCCATTAAAAGTGCAGAATACAGCTGCATACAGCTTTTCTGAGCTTTCAAAAAACAGGGTACGGGGAGCTAAATTTACACTCCGTGAGTACAGCTGAGAGCTGAATGGAGGAAAGGAACATACCCCCTTACACACAGTACACAGGAACAGAGAGGCTATTATTCACAGGCTGGATCCTGAAGATCCCTCCCCTGTCACCTTTTTTACCTCTTGGTATCTGGAAAACCTGTCAGAAATGACACTTAGTGCGCTGGATTGAGAAAAGTACACACTATAGAAGGATATGCTTTGCTCATATTTCATGTGTGAGGTTTATTACCACTTTAAGGCAACCTTTAGTCTAGAGTAGATAAATTACAAACTGGGGGAATTTTCCTCTAAGTGGAACTTTAAGGGGCATTACTCCTCTACAGATCGTAAGTATAAAAAATATTATTTTATTTGAAAAAGGTTAAAAGTAGGATATACAATACAGAGAGCATACAGGATGTACAGTGGGGACAGAAAGTATTCAGGCCCCCTTAAATTTTTCACCCTTTGTTAGATTGCAGCCATTTGCTAAAATCATTTAAGTTCATTTTTTTCCTCATTAATGTACACACAGCACCCCATATTGACAGAAAAACACAGAATTGTTGACATTTTTGCAGATTTATTAAAAAAGAAAAACAGAAATATCACATGGTCCTAAGTATTCAGACCCTTTGCTCAGTATTTAGTAGAAGCACCCTTTTGATCTAAGACAGCCATGAGTCTTTTTGGGAAAGATGCTACAAGTTTTTCACACCTAGATTTGGGGATCCTCTGTCATTCCTCCTTGCAGATCCTCTCCAGCTCTGTCAGGTTGGATGGTAAACGTTGACAGCCATTTTTAGGTCTCTCCAGACATGATCAATTGGGTTTAAGTTAGGACTCTGGCTGGGCCATTCAAGAACAGTCACGGAGTTGTTGTGAAGCCACCCCTTCATTATTTTAGCTGTGTGCTCAGGGTCATTGTCTTGTTGGAAGGTAAACCTTCGGCCCAGTCTGAGGTCCTCAGTACTCTGGAGAAGGTTTTCGTCCAGGATATCCCTGTACTTGGCCGCATTCATCTTTCCCTCCATTGCAACCAGTTGTTCTGTCCCTGCAGCTGAAAAACACCCCCACAGCATGATTCTGCCACCACCATGCTTCACTGTTGGGACTGTATTGGACAGGTGATGAGCAGTGCCTGGTTTTCTCCATACATACCTCTTAAAATTAAGGCCAAAAAGTTCTATCTTGGTCTCATCAGACCAAAGAATCTTATTTCTCACCATCTTGGAGTCCTTCAGGTATTTTTTAGCAAACTCCATGCGGGCTTTCATGTGTCTTGCACTGAGGAGAGGCTTCCATCGGGCCACTCTGCCATAAAGCCCCAACTGGTGGAGGGCTGCAGTGATGGTTGACTTTCTACAACTTTCTCCCATCTCCCGACTGCATCTCTGGAGCTCAGCCACAGTGATCTTTGGGTTCTTCTTTACCTCTCTCACCAAGGCTCTTCTCCCCCGATAGATCAGTTTGGCCAGACGGCCAGCTCTAGGAAGGGTTCTGAACGTCCCAAACGTCTTCCATTTAAGGATTATGGAAGCCACTGTGCTCTTAGGAACCTTAAATGCAGCTGAAATTTTTTTGTAACCTTGGCCAGATCTGTGCCTTGCCACAATTCTGTCTCTGAGCTCTTCAGGCAGTTCCTTTGACCTCATGATTCTCATTTGCTCTGACATGCACTGTGAGCTGTAAGGTCTTATATAGACAGGTGTGTGGCTTTCCTAATCAAGTCCAATCAGTATAATCAAACACAGCTGGACTCAAATGAAGGTGTAGAACCATCTCAAGTATGATCACAAGAAATGGACAGCACCTGAGTTAAATATATGAGTGTCACAGCAAAGGGTCTGAATACTTAGGACCATGTGATATTTCAGTTCTTCTTTTTTAATAAATCTGCAAAAATGTCAACAATTCTGTGTTTTTCTGTCAATATGGGGTGCTGTGTGTACATTAATGAGGAAAAAAAAAGAACTTAAATGATTTAAGCAAATGGCTGCAATATAACAAAGAGAAAAAAATGTAAGGGGGTCTGAATACTTTCCGTTCCCACTGTAAATACAGAGATATGCAAAAATACAATACTGTTGGAGACAACCACTACTCTGTTGGATAAATAAAGCAACAGAGATGATCCAACGCGTTTCGAGTTAGCGATATTTGTTCTCTTCTTCAGGGGTAGGTGGTTAGACACAGGATGTAAATACATCTATAATTGATAAAAGACAGCTATAAGAATATACGCATTGTAAAACAAGCAAAACATCAAAAATTCAGTCAAACAATTTGTGTGAATCCACTGACCATGAAACTTGCAAAAAAAAATCAATGATCTTGCATCCACGTTTAAAATTTTTGGAAAAAATGCTGCTGCCTTAAGCCAACCAGTTGGGGTCCAGAGAGATGGGTACACTCAGAAGAAGCAACCCAAGGCCCAGGATGGTCACTCACAGAGGGCGCACCAACTCGGCCCCAATTGGAATAACTCATGTATGGCCCAAAGCGACAAATATTGCTAGAGACAAAAGGAGGAGGAGATATAAATAAAGTGTTAGGACCAAAATAAGGGACCTTTGCATTGAAATGACTATATAAGTGTCTGTTCGGAGCATACATACCTCGCATGTTTCTGGATAATATAGGAACAGGAGAAGGTTAAAGGTCAGAAATGGCTAACTTCAGATGTTTGGAGTCAGTGTGCCCAAATGAATGTAAGGGGGGCCTATGGAGGGGGAACATAAAAAGTACACCATCAGGTCACGAAGTGATATCCATAAATATGCACCCGTGCGATGGTATCTTTTAGTACCTATATGTATATAAGTTTGGTACCCCCCAGTGTAACTGGATAGTTCCAAAAGGATTACCTTGATTAGGACTCAGTTGAGGTGTAGTCCCCTCTGACCTGTGTGTGCAGCCTAAAATAATGTTGGAAGGGACATCGTTTTATAGGGTTGATGGAGATCACATGGACCAATCCTAATGGTGGTGTGCGGAGGAGCTCATGATCAAGTAGCTCCCCCCGAGTCCCCGACACACGAAAACGCCTCCGCCACGACTTCCTGATGGAAAGAGGGTATTAGGCATCACAGGACAGGGCGTAGTGATGTCATCCATCCAGCGAATGCACGCCGGATGGGACGTAATGGCAACACTGCCCCGCGTCGGTGGCTCACGGTGCACATCCGGAGTCATGGCAACCAGGAAAACCTGGCTCTACAACTCCAATCAAAGGGTGCTGGACACATCATGAGATGGCGTGAACAGCCCCCAATGCGCCGAGTGAGGGACCTACTGGGTTGTGTGGTGCACCAAATTATCCATGCCCAGACCGGAAAGGCAGACATGTCAGGAGGAAGAAAATAGAAAAATATAGAAAATTATTGTGAATCATATAAATGTACAATCATCCACAGAAAAAATCTAAACTGGTTCCTTGCAGTGAGAAAAGCCGTACACAGAGGTGCAGTGTCAAAGGGGGCACATTTTCCCCTGCTTATGTGGCAACACTGACCTGAGCCCTAACAAAAGGTCTCCCCCTATGGGATAAGTGCAGTATTTACATATTCAGACATGCTATCGATCTCTATACTTAAGGGGATTGAGCACTCACACATCTAATACATTGGTTCCGTACCTATGGGCCATTTTTCGGTACTATTGATACTGTGTTGAATACATTTATAGTGGGAATCTGTGACCACTTACCGCTGTGTGTGAGGTTCTCCCATACCCTGAGCCACAAGTTTACCAGCACCTACCCAGTATTTGTCCTGAGGAAGCTAATACTTTAGTGAAACGCATCGACAAGCAAGTTTTTGGAGGCATTACTGGATCAGAAATTCTTCTCCTACTTTGATACATTACTACATTACACTACTTTAAATCAATCTTTGTACCTTAGATCCAGCCCTCTGTAACTGCATTATTGGGTAACTGGTAACTGTGTCCATACAGGGTGTTGTTTGTATGTTGGTTATATCTTTTTCAATTTTAATTATGCTGTAATAACATTTATACCTTTTTATTGATTTTCCCTCTCATTGTGTGCCCACAAAGTCTGCCAATTTTTTGACTTGGTCAATCCTTAAACTTATTTTTTATAGAGTAGGGGTTGTAAAGCAGATCATTACGTGTCCTGGCATATGCACTTTAAAAAGTTTTCTTCAGGCATGTGTTTGAATAACCTCATGCCAGAAGCCTCTCTTTAAGTAAATTCGCCTCCCTTCTAAATACTTCATCATCTGAACAATTCCTCCTTATCCTCAGATACTGGCTGTAGGGGATAGAGGAAATTAACGCTTTTGGGTGGAAGCTGCTAGCGTGTAGTATGGAGTTGCCAGCCGTAGGTTTCCTATATAGACTACTGGTGAGTAGGCCATTCTCATCTTTGTGGATGGTAACATCAATAAAAGTGATGGAACAACAATCCCACATCATAGTAAATGTTAGATCGAAATTGTTATGGTTAAGTTGATACAGAAAAGTTTGTAATTGATCAATAGACCCATCCCTTATGAGAAAAATGTTGTCGATATATCTATACCAGACGACAATGTTCTCAAGTGTTTAAAGTGTTTAAAGGGAGACACAAGTAAATGTGTCTCCCTTTAAACACTTCATCGTTCGAACGATTCCTCCTTATCCTCAGATACTGGCTGTAGGGGATAGAGGAAATTAACGCTTGTGTTATGATTATCAGTCATATTTTTATTATCAATGCCAAAATTTCACAATTTCTGCCAGGGTATGCAAACTTTTGAGTACAACTGTATATACCCCAGTCACAGGAATAAACTGCAGGGAGCTTTAGGCATAGATATGGAATAGAATGAAATTAAATAAAATTAAGTAAAGTCAAGTAGGACATCATGTATATATGATAAAAAAGCATAAAGGTGGTTGTAAACCCTTACATACTTTATACTCAATAAAGTGACTGGCCTCAGGTGATACACAGAGATTAAACAAATCCTCCTACATAAGTTGTACCCATTTATCTGCAGTCTTTTCTCCTTTACAGCCATTAAAAGTGCAGAATGTATATAGCTTTTCTGAGCTTTCAAAAAACAGGAGACGGGGAGCTAAATTTACACTCCATGAGTACAGCTGAGAGCTTATTGGAAGAAAGGAACATATCCCCTTTCACACAGTACACAGGAACAGAGAGGCTGTCAATCACAGGTTGGATCCTGAAGATCCCTCCCCTGTCACCTTTTTTAACTCTTGGTATCTGGAAAACCTGTCAGAAAAGACACTTAGTGCTCTGGGTTGAGAAAAGTACACACTATAGAGTGTACTTAAAAAAAATAATATTTTTTTATAGAGGAGGGGTTGTAAAGCAGATCATTACGTGTCCTGGCACATGCACTTTTAAAAGTTTTCTTCAGGCATGTATTTGAATAACCTCATGCCAGAAGCCTCATGACTAAGCCTATTTTTGAAATTTGGTGTTTACAAGTTAAAATCCGTATTTTTTGCTAGAAAATTAATTAGAGTACCCAAACATTATATATATTTTTTTAGCAGAGAATCTAGAGAATAAAATGGCGATTGTTGCAATATTTTTTATCACCTGGTATTTGTGCAGCGGTGTTTTAAACGCAAATTTTTGGAAAAGGGACACTTTCATGAATTTTAAAAAATCCAAACAGTAAAGTTACCCCAATTTTTTTGCATAATGTGAAAGATGATGTTACGCCGAGTAAATAGATACCAAACATGTCACCCTTTATAATTGCACGCACTTGTGGAATGGCGACAAACTACGGTACCTATGAATTTCCATAGGCAACGCTTTAAAAAATTTTTACGGTTACCAGGTTAGGGCTACAGAGGAGGTCTAGGGCTAGAATTATTGCTCTTGCTCTGACGATCGCAGCGATACCTCACATGTGTGATTTGAACACCGTTTACATATGCGTGCGCGACTTCCGTATGCGTTTTCTTCGCTGCGCGAGCTCGCGGGGACAGGGGCACTTTAAAAAATTTTTTTTTTTTTTTATTTATTTTATTTTTTTTTTTACTTTATAAATTGTGTTTTAAAAAAAAAATTTTTTTTTTTTACTTTTATTGCTGTCACAAGGAATGTAAACATCCCTTGTGACAGTAATAGGTGGTGACAGGTACTCTTTATGGAGGGATGGGGGGTCTTTTAGACCCCCCATCCCTCCTTTACACTTCAAAGTATTCAGATTGCCGAAAACGGCGATTCTGAATACTGTGTACTTTTTTAAATTCGGCGCCATTGGCAGCCGAGTAAACGGGAAGTGACGTCATGACGTCGCTTCCGCGTTTACAACGAGAAGGCTGGAACGAAGCCACTCACAGCTTCGTTCCAGCCCGCCCCCAGCTGCCGAAGATACCCGATCGGACACCGGGCCTCCCGATCGCACGGGAGGCCTGGTAACAGCGGCGGGAGGCGGCGGGAGGGGGGGATGTCCCCTCCCGCTCCTCCGGTATAACAACCGAGCGGCTTTTAGCCGCATCGGTTGTCATACTCGGGTAGCCGATCGCCCGCTGTAAACAACGGTACCGGGATGATGCCTGCAGCTGCGTACGGTCGGCGGGAAGGGGTTAAGTAAATTCGCCTCCCTTCTAAATACTTCATCATCTGAACAATTCCTCTTTATCCTCAGATACTGGCTGTAGGGGATAGAGGAAATTAACGCTTTTGGGTGGAAGCTGCTAGCGTGTAGTATGGAGTTGTCAGCCGTAGGTTTCCTATATAGACTACTGGTGAGTAGGCCATTCTCATCTTTGTGGATGGTAACATCAATAAAAGTGATGGAACAACAATCCCACATCATAGTAAATGTTAGATCGAAATTGTTATGGTTAAGTTGATCAATAGACCCATCCCTTATGAGAAAAATGTTATCGATATATCTATACCAGACGACAATGTTCTCCATAAAGGGGATCATCTCTTCCAATTGATTGATCATCTGTTCCCATTCCCCCAGGTACAGGTTGGCATATGATGGGGCACATGAGGTCCCCATCGCGACACCCTGCACCTGGAGGAAATGGGAACCATTGAAGGTGAAGTAATTGCGGTGGAGTATAAACTCCAGAGCACCTATTAAAAATTTATTGGACTTCTTTTCAAATTGGCTGTTCTGAGAAATAACATGTTAAATACATGCCAAGCCCTTGTCGTGTGGTATTGAACTGTACAAAGCCCCCATGTCCACAGCCACCAGGACTGACGTGGAGGAAATGCACAGTCCATCAATATTCTGCAAGAGTTATTCGACCATAGTGTTGGTTACATGCTGCTGGAGGATGCACAGTAATTTGAAGGCTCCAATGTTGGTTCCCAGCTTGAGGAAATTAAGTAATGTGAGCCTAGAGAGAGGGGGTGCCACAGAAGGACAAGAAACTAGCAGTCATGTTCTTCCAGCTGCAGCATACTGCCAAATTTGCTCCAGTGATGAGGAGGGAGGAGATGATGAGGTCACTGACTGTACTTGGGTGCCTGAGAGAAGAGAAGAGGAAAGTGAGGAGGAGGAGGCGGAGGCACAACTCCAATGAGGTCGAATTCCCTCCAGGGCCAGCTTATAAGCAGCCACCCTATTGCATCACACCACAGAGCTCCACAGGTGCAGGGCGCTGCTAACTCCCCGCTGACTTCCAAGAGTTCATTGGTGTGGGCTTTTTTTGACACATGTGCAGTAGATCACACCATTGCTGGAATTAGGAGGAAGACACATCATATCCCTGTGTAGACATGTGTTGGGGAGGGGACAGGACGGTGGCAGCTCAGATGCTATCTGAGTAGCTGTTGCTAGAAACAAGGATTTACTGCCTATTGGATTGAAATTTTCTCATTACTTTCTGGAGTGTGGTGCGCTGGAAGCACCTTTTAAACGCTTCCCGACCAGCCGCCGCAGTTATACTATGGCAGGTTGGCTCCCCTGTGCGAGCCGTCGTAGCTGTACATCGGCTCTTTAAGACACTGTAGTAGGTGCGCACGCGTCCACAGCGTGTCCCCAGAGCCGATGCGCATGCCCAGCGGATGCAATGACCACCGGGCACCCATGATGGCTAGTGACACACACAAATCCCAGTTCTGTCAAGGGAGAGGAGAGAGATCGTGTGTTCCTACTAAGTAGGAACAACGATCTCTCTCCTTCTCTAGTCAGCCACATTCCCCCACAGTTAGAACACAGGGAACACAGTTAACCCTTTGATCGCCCCCTAGTGTTAACCCCTTCCCTGCCAGTGACATTTATAAATGTCAATGGTCCCAAAAAAGTGTCAAAAGTGTTCGCAATGTCTCAGTCCTGATCAAAATTGCAGATCACTGCCATTACTAGTAAAAAAATAATAATAATAAAAATGCCATAAAACTATCCCCTATTTTGTAGATGCTATAACTTTTGCGCAAACCAATCTATATACACTGATTGCAATTTTTTTTTACCACAAATATGTAGAAGAATATATAGTGGCCTAAACTGATGAAGAAATTATTATTTATTTATTTTTTTGGGGGGGGGGGATATTTATTACAGCAAAAAGTACAAAATATTGTGTTGTTTTCAAAGTTGTCACACTTTTTTTGTTTATAGTAAAAAAAAAGAAACCGCAGAGGTGATCAAATACCACCAAAAGAAAGCTCTATTTGTGGGGAAAAAAGGACATACATTTTGTTTGGGTACAACGTCACACGACCACGCAATTAACAGTTAAAGCGATGCAGTGCTGTATCGCAAAAAATGGCCTGGTCATTAAGGGGGAATATCTTCCGGGGCTGAAGTGGTTAAGTGTGAGTACCCTGGATATTTTTTGTTTTAATAAAATCAGTGTGTAAACAGTATTACACTATCCAGCCTATTTCTTTATATATGATCCGAGGAGAGCAACATTGGAATACCTGGGAACCTGCAGAGTCCATTTAACTTAGAGCCCAGAGGTGGTTCAACTACATTTTTGACCAAACTTAGTTGTGCGCATTGTTAAATTCGTCAACGAAAATGTTTTCGTCATAATTTTCGTCAGAGGCTTTTTTACAGTGACGAAAACGAAACTAAAAGTACAGCAAGCACATTGACTGACGAAAACTATGACGAAAATAGAATCCGTTTTCCTTAAGAAATGAAAACGGGACGGTAATGGCAAGAAGGGACGTTTACCCTCATGAATTTACTGTATTTATCGGAGTATAACACAGTGTATAAGCTGATATTTGTTTTTTACCAATAGGGGGCGGGGATCGGGCAGTCCGCCCCCGGGTGCCACACATTGGGGGGTGGTCAAGCCAGCCACCCTGCCTCTCCTGGCCCTTGGACAGCACTGACAGCAAAGTCTATCATTAGGAAAAAATCATTGCCAGCCCCTTCTTCTATACTGCTCCTCCTCCTGTGTCACTCATTGTAAGCTGAAGCTTCTAACCTCAATAGCTTCATTCTTGTTGGCCACTCTCCTCCTCCTGCTCCTCCTCCTCCGAATGTTGCTTTAGATTGGAGGAGGAGAACGGTCACATGACCATCCATGAATCTTCAGCCATGTGACCTGGTCCATGCAAGAACAAAGCTATGAGGTAAATTTAGAGACTTTGATTTACAATGAGAGTGACACAGGAGGAGCTGTGTATGAGAAAGGGCTCATCGTGAGTGTGAAACGCGTCAGCTGTTAGCTGTTTCTGTATGCTTCTGCTGTAGTGCTTTGTGTTCCTTTATGATTTAGCTTTTTACTAATAAAAGCATTCATCCTTACACAGGTGTGCGGCTTCCAGCTTTCCTCGATTTTCCTGCTATGAGAAAGGACTGGCAGTGATTTATTCTTAACTTTAGAGTATGCTGGCAGTGCTGTCCCAGGAGACTGGGGGTCTCCTGGGAATGCAGGGGGGCTGTGTATTGTGGGGGGCTTTGTATTGTGCAGAGGGTGGGGGGCGGTGCTGTGTATTGTGGGGGGCTTTGTATTGTGCAGAGGGTGGGGGGCTGTGCTGTGTATTGTGGGAGCCTTTGTATTGTGCAGAGGGTGGGGGGCTGTGCTGTGTACTGTGGGGGGGCTTTGTATTGTGCAGAGGGTGGGGGCGTTGTGCTGTGTACTGTGGGGGGGCTTTGCCTCCTGGGAATGCAGGGGGGCTGTGTACTGTGGGGGGCTGTGTATTGTGCAGAGGATGGGGGCTGTGCTATGTACTGTGGGGGGCTTTGTATTGTGCAGAGGGTGGGGGCTGTGCTGTATACTATGGGGGGCTGTGTATTGTGCAGAGGGTGGGGGCTGTGCTGTGTACTGTGGGGGGCTTTGTATTGTGCAGAGGGTGGGGCCTGTGTTTTGTGTACTGTGGGGGGCTTTGTATTGTGCATAGGGTGGGGGGTCTGTGTACTGTGGGGGTCTGCGTGCTGTGGGGGGCTGTGTATTGTGAAGAGGGTGGGGGCTGTGTACTGTGCACATTCAATTTTAGTTGACTAAAATGATTATATTAGACTAAAATGTACTGGAGATTTTAGTCGAATAAAATACGATGAATAAAATGAGACTAAAACTAAAATGCCATTTTAGTCCTAAGACTTATGCCGCGTACACACGACCGGTCTTTCCATCAGAATAAACTCTGAAGGACTTTCCGCCGGAGTTCCGCTGAAACTGTCTTGCCTACACATGATCGCACCAAAGTCCGACCGTCTAGAACGCGGTGACGTACAACACGTACGACAGGACTAGAAAAAGGAATTTCAATAGCGAGTAGCCAATAGTTGCCGTCTCGTACTTGCTTCAGAGCATGCGTCATGTTTGGTGAATCGGAACAGCATACAGATGAGTGGTTTTCCCGATAGAAACGGATTCCGTCGGAAAGATTTAAAACACGTTCTATTTCTAGGTCCGTCAGAATTTTTCGAAAAAAAGTCAGATGAGGCTCACACACGATCGGAATGTCCGATGAAACGATTCCGTCGGACTTTTCCTGCCGGAAAGTCCACCCGTGTGTACACGGCATAAGACTAAAACTAAATCGAAATTTGCTGCCAAAATTAACACTGGTTGTGCGTTCACACACCCTGAGGTGAGCCCTATCACACAGGGGGAAGCATGCGTGTGATGTTACTGTGAATTTGTTTTGGAGCACCATCACAAAGCATCAATTTTTACCAGAGGACTTTTTGATGAATTATATTTTTGTGTTTATGTATGTTTAACCACTTCCCGCCCGGCCTATAGCAGAATGACGGCCGGGCGGTGGTTCTGCTCAGTGCTATTAGTTAGCTAGTGTGCTATACTGTGCTATTTTGCTTCATTTGTCAGTGTAGAATATTAGTTTAGTGTCAGTCTAGGGACAGTGTGAGTGTTGTGCGATACTGCCAGTTTAACGCCATATAGTTCTGTGTGCGTTACTGCCAGTTTAACGCCATATAGTTCTGTGTGTGTTACTGCCAGTTTGACGCCATTTACTTCTGTGTGCGTTACAGCCAGTTAAACGCCATATAGTTTTGTGTGTGTTACTACCAGTTTAATGCTATATAGTTCTGTGTGTGTTACTGCCAGTTTAACGTCATATAGTTTTGTGTATTACTGACAGTTTAACTCCATTTACGTGGGGCCCTCAACAAACCACAACAGACAGTTTTTGACAATTCCTTTATTAACCATTTCAGCCCCGGAAGATTTGGCTGCTCAATGACCAGGCCATTTTTTGCGATACAGCACTGCGTCGCTTTAACTGACAATTGCGCGGTCGTGCGGCGTTGTACCCAAACAAAGTTGATGTCCTTTTTTGCCACAAATATCGCTTTCTTTTGGTGGTATTTGATCACCTCTGCGGTTTTTATTTTTTGCGCTATAAACAGTGCCAATTTTGAAAAAAAACACAATATCTTTTACTTTTTGCTATAATAATTATCCCAAATTAAAAAAAAAATAATAATTTTTTACTCAGTTTAAACCGATACGTATTATTCTACATATTTTTGGTAAAAAAAAATCGCAATAAGCGTATATTGATTGTTTTGCACAAAAGTTATAGCGTCTACAAAATATGGGATAGATTTATGGCATTTTTATTATTATTTTTTTATTTTTACTAGTAATAGCGGTGATCTACGATTCTTATCGGGACTGCGATATTGCGGCAGACAAATTGGACACTTTTGACACATTTTTGAGATCGTCGCCGCCGGGCACTCGCATCAGCTCCGGGCACACCATGCGGCGCGTGCCTCCTACAGCATCTTAAAGGGCCAACGTAGAGTAATGCCGCGTACACACGATCAGACTTTCTGGCATACTTGGTCCGGCACACTTTCTGACGGACCTTGTCCGCCAGGTGCGCCGGACTTTAAAACAGACGGACTTGCCCACACACCACCGGACTTTCCGACGGACTTTCGCCGGAGTTACGGCAGACTTTCAGAATAAACGGACTTGCCCACACATGGACAAGTCCGTTCATTTTGAACGTGACTCAGGTGCGACGGGACGAGAAAAGGAAGTCAATCTTGCCGCTTTTATCGGTGAGATTGACACCTTGCGAGCCCCGTCGCGGGTCATACCAGGCCCTTAGGTCTAGTATGGATTTTAAAGGGAAGCCCCCCTACGCCGAAAAAATGGTGTGGGGTCCCCCCTAAAATCCATACCAGACCCCGATCCGAGCACGTAGCCCGGCTGCTCAGGAAAGGGGCTGGGGACGAGCGAGCGCCCCCCCTCCTGAACCATACCAGGCCGCATGCCCTCAACATGGGGGGGGTGGGTGCTTTGGGGGACGGGGCACCCTGCGGGGCCCCCCACCCCAAAGCACCTTGTCCCCATGTTGATAAGGACAAGGGCCTCTTCCCGACAACCCTGGCCGTTGGTTGTCGGGGTCTGTGGGCGGGGGGCTTATCGGAATCCGGGAGCCCCCTATAACAAGAGGGCCCCCAGATCCCGGCCCCCCACCCTATGTGAATGAGTATGGGGTACATGGTACCCCTACCCATTCACCTAGGGAAAAAGTGTCAATAATAAAACACACTACACAGGTTTTTAAAACAATTTATTAAACAGCTCCGGGGGGGTCTTCCTCCAACTTCAGGGGTCTTCTTCCAGCTTCGGGGGTCCCTCCGGTTCCTCTTCTCCCGGTGTTCCAGTTCTTCGGCTGGCTCCTCCGCTGTTTTCAGGCCGCTCTCTTGCCAGCGGAGGTGCTGGGACTGTGATGTTTTTGGGGGCGTGGTCACCGGGTGATGTTGACCACGCCCCCAAAAACGTCACAGTCCCAGCATGCCCAAGGACTGTGACATCATAAGGGGGCGGGGTCTCCGCCTATATAAGTCACAACGGAGCCCTCAGAGAGCAGTCCAGCCGGAGAGAGCGTCGTGTCAACATCTGGAGAAGAGAATAGAGGGAAGAAGACAAGAAGCCAAGAAGCCCAGAAGTCCAGACCTCCGCTGGCAAGAGAGCGGCCTGAAAACAGCGGAGGAGCCAGCCGAAGAACTGGAACACCGGGAGAAGAGGAACCGGAGGGACCCCCGAAGCCGGAGGAAAACCCCCCCCGGAGCTGTTTAATAAATTATTTTAAAAACCTGTGTAGTGTGTTTTATTATTGACACTTTTTCCCTAGGTGAATGGGTAGGGGTACCATGTACCCCATACTCATTCACACAGGGTGGGGGGCCGGGATCTGGGGGCCCTCTTATTATAGGGGGCTCCCGGATTCCGATAAGCCCCCCGCCCGCAGACCCCCACAACCAATGGCCAGGGTTGTCGGGAAGAGGCCCTTGTCCTCATCAACATGGGGACAAGGTGCTTTGGGGTGGGGGGGCCCTGCAGGGCGCGCCCTCCCCCAAAGCACCCACCCCCCCATGTTGAGGGCATGCGGCCTGGTATGGTTCAGGAGGGGGGGGCGCTCGCTCATCCCCACCCCCTTTCCTGACCGGCCGGGCTGCGTGCTCAGATCCGGGTCTGGTATGGATTGTAGGGGGGACCCCACGCAGTTTTTTCGGCGTAGGGGCTTCCCTTTATAATCCATACCAGACCTAAGGGCCTGGTATACCCCGCGCTTGCCGCAATAGGAAAATTTGTTCTTCCTATTGCAGCGAGCGTGAAATGCAATACCCTGCCCTCGCGTTGTATCTGGTCCGTTGGACCAGCATACACACGAGCGGGCTTTCCGTCGGACCAGCACACAGACAAGCGGACTTTCCGCCAGAAACCGACGGAAAGATTTAAAACTTGTTTCAAATCTAGGTCCGGCGGGCTTTTGGGAAAAAGTCCGCCGGAAAAGTCCGCCGGAGCCTACACACGGTCAGATTGTTCGGCGGACCATGTCCACCGCACCAAGTATGCCGGAAAGTCCGACCGTGTGTACACGGCATTAAGGTGGCTCTGCCGCTGTACAAAAAAGAAAAAAAAGTGTCCCACAATGTCCATCCATCTTCAATCACGCCAGCCGACCCGGCCAGGCTGCTTGCTCAGATAAGAGGTCTGGTATGGATTTTGAGGAGAACCCCACGCTGTTATTTTTTTACATTTTGGCATGGCGTTCCCCTTAAAATTGATACTAGACCCAAAGGGCCTGGTATGGACTGGGGGGGGTGTATCCACACCAATTTTTTTTCCTTGATTTTTTTATCTATATTGCCAGGAGCCGGCAATACATTACAGCTGTGAGCAAGTTTGAATAAAAGTTTTTCCTTTAGAAATGTCATTTTGCTGCAGCACTTTTCTATACATTGCACAGATGCGCCACTTTACATGGAGGGGACCCCCCCAGGCACAGTATTTAAAGGAATATTTCATTTTTATTGTTTCACTTTAAGCATTATTAAAATCCCTGCTCCTGAAAAAACTGTAGTTTTAAAAACTTTTTTTTTGCTTTAATACATGTCCCCTTGGCATTACCCGGGTCCCTGTACACATTTTATGGCACTAACTTGCATATAAGCCTTTAAAATTATTTTTTTTAATTTATTTTTTGATTTTTCATGCTCGTGTCCCCTTGACTTTAATAGGGTTCGAATGTTCGCTCAAACTTTTTGCCTGTTCGCATGTTCTGGTGCGAACCGAACCGGGGGGTGTTCGGCTCATCCCTAGTGTGTTATGGCATCCAAAGAGTTCAATTTTGGTCTCATCTGACCAGACTATATTCTCCCAGTATTTCTCAGGCTTGTCTAAATGTTGTGCAGTAAACTTTAAACAAGCTTCAACATTCTTTTTCTTCAGCAATGGAGTCTTGTGTTGGTGAGCGTGCATACAGCCCATGGCGGTTGAGTGCATTACTAATTGTTTTCTTTGAAACAATTGTACCTGCTAATTCCAGGTCTTTCTGAAGTTCTCCACAAGTGGTCCTTGGCTCCTGGACAACTCTTCCGATAATTCTTTTCACTTCTCTTTCAGAAATCTTGTGAGGACCACCTAGTCATGGCCGGTTTATGGTGAAATTATGTTCTTTCCACTTCCGGATTATGGCCCCAACAGTGCTCACTGGAACATTCAGAAGTTATAAAATCCAATGCAATCAGTATGTTTTGGAACAATAAGGTTGTGAAGGTTTTGCGAGAGCTCTTTGCTGTTACCCTTCATGAAATGTTTCTTGTGTGACACCTTGGTAATGAGACACCTTTTTATAGGCCATCAATTGAGACCGAACCAACTAATATTAATTTGCACTGACAAGGGGCATGATTGCTTTCTAATTACTGATAGATTTCAGCTGGTATCTTGGCTTTCCATGCCTTTTTGCATCTCCCTTTCTTCGTGTGTTCAATACTTTTTCCCTGTGTCATTCCATTTTATTACACATAACTTAATTTCTGAACGTATTTGTTTTTGGTTTTTTTGTATGTATGGATTGCATGGGCTGTTAACAACATGTGCTGAAAATTTCATGTCACTAGCACCTTTAGAAATATATTTACCTAGAAAAATGGTGATGTGTTCAATACCTATTTTACCCACTGTATTAAGTAGTTTGTCTGTTATAATGTTAGCCTTCTGATATTTGATACTATAACATATTCTGAATAACAGGATGTCACATTTGCATTTTTTAATTACTGTACATTTGATTATACATATATACAAATCTTATTTTTTTACTGCAAGTTATGCTTAGAGTTCTATCACTGCATTCTCAGGGGACATTCACAAATTGTACTCTGCAGCCACATAATCTCTTTTGGCACTCTAACAACGTATGCCTTGCACTTAATTACAACCAAAATTCTTCCCACAAACTTAGAGCTCATGTTTACATTTGTGTGAAGAAAACATATAAAAAGCCAATGCAGATGCATCAAATATTTCACTGCAAAAGAAAAAGTTCCACATATTTGTGTAGAGATTTGTTTCATAAGGTTCTTTATAATGGAACAAGATGCTTCATTGCAGGAAACCTACAATGGGGCATTGATGCCAAAAATGTTTTTTTTTTTTTTTTTTTTTTTAGAGAGAAGTTGCATTGTATACTCTGAACATTAGCAGAGTTACATTAGCATTACCCCCTTCCTGACCAGAGCACTTTTTACAATTTGGCACTGCATCGCTTTAACTGCTAATTGCGCGGCCATGCAATACTGTACCAAAACAGAATTTGCGTCCCTTTTTTCCCACAAATTGAGCTTTCTTTTGATGGTATTTGATCACCTCTGCGGTTTTTATTTTTTGCCCTATAAACGGAAAAAGACTGACAATTTTGAAAAAAAATGATATTTTCTACTTTTTGTTATATCCAATAAACTCAATTTTAGTCATACATTTAGGCCAAAATGTATTCGGTCACATGTCTTTGGTAAAAAAATGCCAATAAGCGTATATTTATTGGTTTGCACAAAAGTTATAGCGTCTACAAACTAGGGTTCATTTTCTGGAATTTACACAGCTTTTAGTTTATGACTGCCTATCTCATTTCTTGAGGTGCTAAAATGGCAGGGCAGTACAAACCCCCCTCCAAATGACCCCATTTTGAAAAGTAGACACCCCAAGGAAATTGCTGAGAGGCATGTTGAGCCCACTGAATATTACATTTTTTTGTCCCAAGTGATTGAATAATGATAAAAAAAAAAAAAAAATTACAAAAAGTTGTCACTAAATGATATATTGCTCACACATGCCATGGTTATATGTGGAATTGTGCTTCTCCTGAGTATGGGGATACCACATGTGTGGGACTTTTTAGGAGCCTAGCCGCGTACGGGGCCCTGAAAACCAAGCACCGCCTTCAGGATTTCTAAGGGCGTAAATTTTTGATTTCACTCCTCACTACCTATCACAGTTTCGAAGGCCATAAAATGCCAAGATAGCACAAACCCCCCCAAATAAGCCCATTTTGGTAAGTAGACACCCCAAGCTATTTGCTGAGAGGCATGGTGAGTATTTTGCAGCTCTCATTTGTTTTTGAAAGTGAAGAAAGACAAGAAAAATGTATTTTTTTTTCTTTTTTCAAATTTCAAAACTTTGTGACAAAAAGTGAGGTCTGCAAAATACTCGCCATACCGCTCAGCAAATAGCTTGGGGTGTCTACTTTCCAAAATGGGGTCATTTGGGGGGGTTTGTGCCATCTAGGCATTCCATGGCCTCCGAAACTGTGATAGGCAGTGAAGAGTGAAATCAAAAATTTACACCCTTAGAAAACCTGAAGGCGGTGCTTGGTTTTCGGGGTCCCGTACGCAGCTAGGCTCCCGAAAAGTCTCACACATGTGGTATCCCCGTACTCAGGAGAAGCAACAGAATGTATTTTGAGGTGTAATTTCACATGTTCCCATGCCATGTTTGAGCAATATATCATTTAGTGACAACTTTGTGCAAAAAAAAAAAAAAAAAAATTGTCTTTTTCCCGCAACTTGTTTCACAATCTAAAATATTCCATGGACTCGACATGCTTCTCAGCAAATAGCTTGGGGCGTCTACTTTCCAAAATGTCCTGGCATTTTATGCACAACATTTAGAAGCTTATGTCACACATCACCCACTCTTCTAACCACTTGAAGACAAAGCCCTTTCTGACACTTTTTGTTTACATGAAAACATTTTTTTTTTTTGCAAGAAAATTACTTTGAACCCCCAAACATTATATATTTTTTTAAAGCAAAGGCCCTACAGATTAAAATGGTGGGTGTTTCATTTTTTTTTTCACACAGTATTTGCGCAGCAATTTTTCAAACGCATTTTTTTGGCAAAAAACACACTTTTTAAAATGTTAATGCACTAAAACACACTATATTGCCCAAATGTTTGGAAAGATGAAATAAAAAAGATGATCTTAGGCTGAGTACATGGATACCAAACACGACATGTTTTAAAATTGCGCACAAACGTGCAGTGGCGACAAACTAAATACATTTTTAAAAGCCTTTACAGGTTACCACTTTAGATTTACAGAGGAGGTCTACTGCTAAAATTACTGCCCTCGATCTGACCTTCGCGGTGACACCTCACATGCATGGTGCAATTGCTGCTTACATTTGATGCCAGACAGACGCTTGAGTTCGCCTTTGCGCGAGAGTAGGGGTGCTTTTTTTTTTTTTTTTTTTTTTTTTTTTTCTTTTTTCTCTTATTTTTAAACTGTTTCTTTCATTTTTTTAAATCATTTTTATTGTTATCTCAGGGAATGTAAATATCCCCTATGATAACAATAGGTAGTGACAGGTACTTTTTTTTTAAAAAATTGGGGTCTATTAGACACTAGATCTCTCCTCTGCCCTCAAAGCATCTGACCACACCAAGATCGGTGTGATAAAATGCTTTCCCAATTTCCCAACGGCGCTGTTTACATCCGGCAAGATCTAAGTCATAAAATGCTCGTAGCTTTTGGTTTCTTAGGCCATAGAGATGATTGGAGCCATTCTGGTATATGATCAGCTCTATGGTCAACTGGCAGAATCACTGGCTGCATTCTCAGGTTCCCTGTTGGGATAGGAGAGCCAGAGAAAAACGTGGAAGACGTTGGGGGGGGCATTCCCTCCCACTGCTTGTAAAAGCAGTCTAGAGGCTAATTAGCCACTAGGATTGCTTTTACATGAAAGCCGACCGCTGGCTGAAAAGAATGATACCAAGATGCTACCTAAACCTGCAGGCATCATTCTGGTATACCCACTCAAAATCTAGCAATATACCAGTACGTTGCTGGTCCTTGTTGGGCATATATTGTAAACTTTTTTTTCATGCAGCCTGTGGGCTGAACGAAAAAAAGAGATTGATCGGTGGATATGCCCACCATTAGAATTCCTCCCTTCATCCACCCACTTCTAATGATGGGCATACATGCACCGTTTATATATGCCGAAGCATGGGGGAATCCGCCCCAAAAGGTAGGAGCAAATCGCTCCTCCGCCCCTGCTGCCCCCATGCTTCAGCATATATGCTCTTTTTTTAACTGTGGTGGTGAAATCACCTCCGACAGCGCTGGAGTCATGGCTTTATGTATCGTGGGAGCAAACGCTGTTGCTGTCAACATAAATAAATACGCTCTGCAGCTGAAAGGCGTACCTGAAAACAAAAAAATGGTTAACAATAAAATACAGTAAACAGTAAAGTATAAAAAAAATTGCATACCTGAAAAAGCAAACATGATAAAACATAATAACAATAAAACATTGCAGAATAGAATACAGTAAAAAAAGAGCAGAACAATAGAGAGAAAATAGAGAGAGAACAATAAAACGACAACTATTTTTTGTTTTTTTATTTTATATTTTTTTTGTGTTTTTTTTTTTTTTTTACCATTTTTTTTACACTTTTTTTTGTAACTAACTTTTGTAACTGTAACCGGTTCCAGGTTCGGGTTTCTCAAAATACGATGCCATCTTGGGAGACCCTGTGAAAGTGTGCCTAGTCTGTGCAGTGCTGTACCCTACGCTAATACTCAACTAATGTATGGTAGTGTTCAAAACATTCACCAATGCAAAGACCAGGATTGTCAGGACAGGAGGGACAATAATAGCGGGTGTCACTCCTATATCCGCGCTTGCTGCAGACACGACATCTTTTTTGGGGGGTTCATTGGGATGGGGAACTCGGGAGGACATAAAGAAAATGCCTCTCATGCAGCCGGCTTACTGCATTTGGTTGGGGAAGGTGAGGTGGAGCACCGTCTGGAAACAGACTGGCTCTGACGATCTCTTCCTGGAATTTAAGGAAGGATCCAGTCCGTCCTGAAGCTCTGTATAAAACATGAGTTCTTTAGCAAAGCAAATTGAAATAAATAAACAGACACTTTCTTGTACCAGCGTCTGGCCTTACGGGCAACTAGGTACGGCGCCCACAACTGGTCGTTGAGGTCCACCCCTCCCATATTTTGGTTATATTCGTGGACACAGAGGGGTTTCTCCACAGCACCAGTCGCCATAGTAATTTGGACCGTCGTGTCTGCATGAAGGGAGGTAAGAGCAAAAACATTCTTATTAGTGAGCAAGTGAGTGAGTGAACATTCACTTCTTAGTGAGCAAGTTATTACACTTGAAGCAGGCTCTCTCCCCCAGCCTAAGACGGGAATCTACAAGCTGCTGGGGAAAGCTCCGGCGATTAGGTCGCACGGTGCCACATGCTCCAATCTGCTGATCAAACAAGTGACTAAAAAGTGGCACGCTCGTGTAATAATTGTCCACGTACAAGTGGTACCCCTTTCTGAATAAGGGTGACACCAAGTCCCACACTATCTTGCCAGCGCTTCCTATGTAGTCAGAGCAGTTTGTCGGCTCTACATGGCTATCTTTTCCCTCGTAAACCATAAAACTACATGTATAGCTTGTCACAGAGCTTATACATCTTGACCCCGTATCTGGTAAGCTTGCTGGGAAGGTACTGTTTGAATGACAAGCGGCCAGAAAACGTAATCAGGGACTCATCAACGCAGACAACTTGATGGGGAGTAAACAAGTCTGCAAAATGTTGCTTGAAGTGGTTTACGAGGGGACAAATTTTGTAGAGCCGATCTTATCCAGGGTCTCCACGAGGACGACAGAGTTCATTGTCATTGAAGTGCATGAACCGCAAGATCTGCACGTATCGTGCCCTGGTCATGGAGGCAGAGAACAAGGGCATATGGTGAATTTGGTCAGTGGACCAATATGACTGCAACTCACTCTTTTTAGTTATGCCCATGTTGAGGGAAAGGCCCAGAAACAGCTTAAATTCGGAAACCGTAATTGGTCTCCGATCTTTGGCAAGGGAGGACTGGGGAATAGTGGCGATGTGTTGACCAGCGTACAAATTGCTTTGGTCCACAATAGATCTATAGAGATCTTCGGTAAAAAACAGCGAATAAAAATCAAGTGACATTAAATCAACTGTTTCCAGCTGAATGCCGGGTTGGCCAGTGAATGGGGGAAGTACGGGTGCTGCAGAAGTGGTGGGTTCCCAATTAGGATTGGCGAATGCAGCAGGAAGGGCACTGTGGGCACAATGGGCCTGTGTTCGTCTTCTTGGTGGCAGGGGGACACTACTTGTGCTTGCCACCTCACCAGCTTGAACTGCACTTATGGGACTTGCCACGTCACCACGTGATACTGCAGTGCTGGATTGACTACGACCAGGGTGTACTAGGCCGCTGGTGCTTGCCAGTTCAGCAGAAAGAATAGCGGCGCTAGTACTGCTCTGCTCCATACGAGGGACCTGCAGTTCTTGCACATCAATGACAGAAGAAGAAGATTGGGGTCTGGTACGCCTGACTTCCTCTTCACTATCTGTCATGCTTAGAAACGTGTAGGCCTCTTCATTAGTGTACCTTTGATTTGCCATTTTGGGCTCTAACTTTAGTAGTACATCAGTGAGACTCACAGGTAAAAAAGCTCTTGACTGTTAGCGACTGTATCAAAACGCTACCAAAAAACTTTTAGCGATCTCAGGGATTAGGCCTGACTCTGCAAATGCTGCAGTTATGTGTGTTAAGTGTTTTGTAAGTGACAGTGATCGATCGATACTGCACTTGGGTGGGCTGGGCTGGGCGGAGAGGCAAAATGCAGGTGCTAGCAGGTATCTGGGCTGATCCCGCTAACACTGCGTTTTTGGGAACCTTAAACTGCTGGGGACACTAGTATAGATCTGATCAGATCGGATATTGATCCATTCAGATACTATAACACTAAGGGAGGTGTATGCTGCGTGTGTGGGTGTTAGCAGGACTGGCACTAACCTGACACTGCCTGGGGCGACGCAGACCCTATCTAACCCTAAAACCTAACTTGTATCACCCTCCGGGTGATCAGGGGGTTAAACCTTTATTAGGTAATAAATGGCGGGTGCCCTGACACTATAAAAAATAACCTAACTAACCAGCGTCGCCCGTAACAGTTATACGGTGATCACTGGTGAAAGGGTTAACTAGGGGGCAATCGGGGGTTAAAACCTTTACTAGGTAGTATATGGGGGTCCCTGATGCTATAAAACGCCGACAGCGAACCTAAATGCTTACCTCCCTAACTAGCGTCACCTTTGACGCTAATACAGCGATCAGAAAAACGATCGCTTAGTGACACTGGCGACGGGGTTGATCACGGGGTTAAACCTTTATTAGGGGGGGTGGGGGGTACCCTAAACCTAAAGGGGCTTACCACTAACTGCCCTACCACTTATAACTGTCACAAATGACACCAATGCAGTAATCAGTAAAAAAAAAAAACAAAAAAAACTGCTATTGATGTCACTGTGACAGGGAGTGCAGGGGGGGTGATCAGGGGGTGATTAGGGGTGATTGGGGGGTGAAAAGTGTGCCTAGAGTGTTCTACTGTTCATGTGGTGTTTGGTGCACTTACTTGGATGTCTTCTCTCCTCGGCGCAGGAACGAAAAGACCAACACGAGGAGAGATAACATCACTTCCTCTGCCACTGTTTACATTACAGCAGCAGAGGAAGATTCTCATTCGTTGGGAGCGATCGCGAGGGGGTGGCCACTAATGAGTGGCCTTCCCCTCAGCACGGATCGCTCCCCTAACGATGCCGACCGCCCTGTGATTTTGCCTGCCCGTGCCATTCTGCCGCAGTATATCTGCGTTAGGCGGTCGGCAAGTGGTTAAGTTGATCCTAACCCTTATAGTGTTACTAAACCCAGGACCCTACATTCACTCTGGTCTCCCACAGTAACATTAAAATGCAATTATTTTAGTAAATATAAACTACCTTTTCTAATCAGCAGTTACAGCAATCTTGTGACTTCTATAAGTGTCTAGTTAAAGCTTGTAGGAGGAGTTTTCATTTTCCCCTGACCTTCTGTCTGGACAGTGCTGATTGGCCCTGTACTGATCACATGCACCCTCCCAAAAAAAAACTCTCTAGCAATACACACCAAACTGAGCATGTGCCGCTTGTCTCCTAATGCTCTGTTCTATCAGGAAATGGTCTGGAGTCAGTGGAAGAAGAGGAGAATTTATTTATTGTTTCTAAAACTACTGAAGATTTCCAAATATATTTTTCAGTCTTGACTTTTATCTGACCAGAATTCTGTTATATATTTACTTTAATATAATCTTTATCATCCATCTGCAATTCAGGTTTGTTAATTTTGTTATAATAATTTTTCTACTATCAAGTTTGAGAAGACTGAGCTTAAGGTTAGGTTTGGCTCTGAGTTTGGTCTAAGCCCATGTTCAGCTGGACCTGGAAATCTCCTGTCAGTGCCAGATACAGAGCTACAGGTGGGCATTTTCTTACTGTGCAGCTGCATGTACATAAAGGCGCAGGTGTGCTTGTGACATCATTAACCCAACAATTTAATTGACCTAAAATGGTCATGTGGTCATATTAGATCAATGATTAGGAATGTCTCAGCCACAGCTCATTGGCCCAGAAATGACAGTTTACTTCCGGATAGCATATCACTAATGAAGACAGAGCATCCAAAACTAAGCTGTGACTCTCTAGTCCAAACTAGCACTTCACATCTGCTGTTTGAAGAATTCTTATGACCATTGCTGTTTATAAGGTGTAATGTATCAAGTAGTTGTCATCAAACTTTCCCATGACATTAATATTTTAAAGGAAGCATGGCATTATGATCATGATGACATACTCAGTTGTATTGTCACAATAGTGTCTATGATGACTTAACTGTAGCGCCACCCCCAAAGGGTCTCAACCCCAAGAACAGCCCCAGCCCCTCTGGCACACTTTGTAAACTGTGTAAATGCAAGCACGGTAATAACAGACACAAACTGTAGTGAACCAGGAAGTTTGTTTACTGGGAGACTTTCCACAATCAACAAGCAGTCATAGGGTAACTTAGTAGTCAAAAATGGCAAACTCAGATGTACAACAATACAGCAGAGGGCCACGGGGGAATTTCAAATAGCACCATTAAACAACTTGAATGATTTTAGTATGGTCTCTGTGCTCAGGCATGAAGGGGATCAGGTCTGACTTGATAACGGTTAGTCTGTTTCCCTAACATCCTGAAATCACAGACCCAGGCAGTAAACATGTGATGCAACAGGCAATAATGTAAATCATCAACTTTAGGATTAACGTTAGAGTTCCTCTTTAGGGAATATTACTATGGCCACCAAATCAGTGATAACTGAAGGAGAAACAGGAAGGTCCTCACAATGGGGATATCCGCTATCTTCAGCTAGCCTGGCGTTGGTGCACTTTATTTACTAATTGGCAGGATGAGCCAAGTGTGTAATTAAAGGTATCCTGGCAGACAAAGTGATGCGCAGTATGATAGCAGTATCCTGGCAAGCAAGACAGATAATAATGACTGCTCATCAGGGTGCTAAAGTTTCTACAAATGTAGGCACAGGTACAGCAATGTTATCTGCCTGCAGTATGTCTAAGGTGGGCAAGTGCCCGCTCACCAATCCTGCAACCAAGGAATCAAACGAGGTGTTCTGGCAGACAGGTTCTTCAAAAGGCCCGACTGGATATCTTGCAACCAGAATGGCTCACGTCCTCAGGAACGCCTGGAGATGTACCTGGGGTCCCTCTCTGGTGGGATGTCCATCACTGCCTGACTCCTGGAGCCGTGGCAGGATCAGCACCCGACCTCCAGAGCTGTGGCAGACAAGTCGCCCTGATGAGTAACAGCAGTCCCTCTAGTTATGTCCATCTTCCCCTCTCACCTCGTGGTCATCTCCCAGCTCTGCAGTCTCTGGCGTAAGATTCCTTCCTTTGTGTGAGAGCATGCCAGGCTTTGTAGTCCCCCTCGGGATTCCTATGAGGCCGCCTGTGATGGGGACTACATGTCCCAAGATTGCTTTGCTACTCCTGCTGCCCTGGGTTTATTGGCTCTCCTCCTCCTGCCAATGAGGATGCAGGGGAGGGAGCAAAACAGATGGCTGTGTCCTTGCGAGTGCCGCTCTCCTAATGCAGTGAAGGGGGGGGTGAATTTATGTTGACCTAAATATGCAGAATATTACCTTATGAGTCATAGTCATGGGTTTTCTACTTACATTTTTGTGAACCTGCCTCCTGCCCTCCTTCCGCAGTTAAGATTAAATCAGGTTTAATTGTGTCCTGGATCCACCATATGGCTGGTTTCACACCAGTGCGAATTGGATGTGGATTTTCCCGCATCCAATTCGCACGGCAGGAGATTGTGACGGGCTCTCTATGGAGCCGGTTCACACATTTCCGCAGCGGCTTCAGTACGAATTGCACAGGAGCCCTGTGTGTCTTTTGGTCCACTTCAGGTCCGAATTCAGCTCAAAATTCAGGCTAAAATCGGACCTGAAATGGTGAATTGAGACTCACCGGACTCCTGCTGTGAGCCACTGCATTCTCAAGTGTGAACCCAGCTTAAAAGAAACTAGTAGTATGTGGAAGAAAAACTTTCAAGAAACTTGCAAGAGTTTCTGGTTTTCTATTAGTTTCAAGTGGAAAACACATAAAATTAATCTCCAGCCAAAACATTATGTATTTATTTTAATTTTGGACAGAGTGGAGAAGGGTCAGCACACGTTCTGTCCTGGATACACAAGAGGAGGTGAAGAAACCAACCCCAAAATGAGAGCAAATCTCATGTATGGCAGGTGTCACCAAAACAGATGTCCCCTGTTTCAAAGGTTCTGACCTTACCGACTCTTTCAAAACTAGAAAAAAATGTTTTTTGGCTAGAGTACCACTTTAAATTTCAGGGTCTAATTAGGATACAGACAGTCTTAATAAAAGAGTGATAAATATCCCTTTGACTATTTGTAAACCTTTGTAGTTTTAGTTTAAATATTCCCACACAAACCCAATACATTTTAATCTCTGTATGAAAGACAGATGCTTCATGTGAGGTGCCGCAATAAGCTGGAAGCGTGAAGCTGACTTAACTTCACTGTTTATTGTTCTAAGCATGAGAACAGCATAGCTTTATCACTGGCGTACAGATGTCTATAAATATTACAAATGCATACTTCCCTAGAATGAATGCCCATCTGGATCTATGCGAAAATACAGCTATGTATATCTGCCGCTTTCTAATGTAAATTACAATAAAAAAAGTCTGGTTTCCACCCTTTGCAGCTGCAGTTATGGTCATTTCCATTTGTGCATTTTGCCATTTGTTTACAATGGAAGTTCAGTAAGTAGTCAGAGAAGAATTTTCAAAAAAAAAAAAGAACAAAACCAAACCTGTGTTCTCAAAAACATTTAGGCAAAGACAATTAAAGGGATTCAGTGTGTCAGATGAGATTTATTAGAGGACATGCATTTTTATGTTCGCGTGTAGTAAGTTAGGTCACTAGATAACAAACTTATATTGTAGCTCCTCAAGTCATTATACATTTTAGATATTGTTTTATTTAAAAGAAGTATATTTATGTGGTTAAAAACAGCGGTTGTACTATTTGTACAATGAACTGGTAAAAAAGCTAAACTATCTTTTTTATGCTAACATGGACTAGTAAACATGCAAATTACCATCCCTCCTGGAGGATTTTATGTTTGTCAAGAAATTTCTAGAAGAAATGAAATATGGATTACTATAACTTAAACTCTCAGTGCAATAAACCTAAGGATCTTGATTGTAATGACATATTTTAGGTTGCCAGGAATTTGATCTAAAGCTTTGTGCAGACTTCTAGGCTAGGAAGTGAGCCAATTACAGAAGCAGGGGGTGATGATTTTGGGAAATTCTACCTACACACTCTATACATCCGGATATCAAGTTCCTAATGTAGGTGGCAAGGTCGAAACAAAAATATCTAGGTTGTAATTTATGATAGCATTTTATTCCAAGGAAACTTTTTTCCTTAAAAAACCCCATTAGACCAGTGGTTCTTAATCCTAGTGAGACAGTTCTCCCAGACAGGTAGTGCCTGAAAAAATGATTCCATGGCAGGATTACAGGTATTCTTTTAATGAAAGCTGCACATTTAAAAAATAAATAATAACAACTTCCAAAAATTACACTGAAGTGATACTAAACACACACTGTTTAATTTAGACTGTCCCTTCTATTTTTGTATATGGACGATGGCACTGTAATTATTTTAATGAAAACACAAAAAACATCAAATTACCTCTTTCCTAATCGATATACTCGATATACAGCTGTTACATCACCCAGCTCTTTCCCAGCCTGTCTGCAGAGAAACATAAGCAGGAGTGTCTAGTCTGCTGCTATTGGTCATGTGTTAAAAAAAAAAAAAAAAAAAAAAAAACAGCCTTTGGAATACAGAGTAAAAATAAATAATTAATATCAATAAATTGCTTTCAATTGTCATACAATTATATATTTGAAATCAAATCTGTATTATTTTTAGGCAAAAACATAGTATGTGTAGATTTATGCCAGTCACAGTCACTCCCATCCAGCCTCTGTCTTAGAATAGGGCTGGGCTCAACCTCTCCTTCTCTGAGCTGGCCGCTCAGCTAATTGCCAGTTCCTTTCTCTCCACAGTGACTCAGCTGTTGATCTATCCCTTCGCCCTGGTCAACTTTTTTTTTTAATCAAAACTTGTTTATTGATAAATTGCTCATATGATACATACAATCATTGCAGTATAAAGACAAAGAAAAACAATACATATAGTATATGTCTCTGTAGGTATACATAGCGTCTGAGAAATAACATAAGATGGTGCAGATGATAAATTTATTTTACCCTTTCCATCCCCAAAGAAGTGAATTTTAAAAGGTGTTTAACCAGCACTTTCGACCTATTATGATAAAACAGTTTTATACTTTTCTTCTGTTCACGGATAAAGCAAAGTCTAGAGCATAACCTTTAAACTTAACCAAACGTGTGTTTCCTGTTTCTCTCTTGCTCTCCCCCCCCAATCTGTTGATGACTTTTTACTGAAGTAATCTATCCATTACCAATTGGGGTGGAGCTAGGCTAGGGTAGTCCAGCCTTGGTTGCCAAATAAGATTAAATTTTCCCACAGCCTTTCTGCGGTTGTAGGCCAACCACTCGCTGAGAAGTAAAGAATTAACTTATGCAATCCACTGTTTTCCTGTAGAGACCGCAGGTCCCATCCAATATCGTGCTATAAGTTTCCTGGCCAGGTACATCAGTCTAGTGATCATATAATACATGCCCCTTGGGTACATTTCCTCATCTATTGCCCCAAGCAAGTACACCAGGGGGTTCAGGGGGACAGGAACCTGAGCTAGTCTGGATATGCACTGAGACACCTCCGCCCAATACCGGTGGAGTTTCGGGCACCTCCAGAGCAAATTTATAAAGTCCCCCTGATGTACTTTACATTTTGGGCACAGGTGGGAGTCTCTACTTCCCCAACTATGGAGTTGTATTGGCGTTCTATAGGATCTATGTAGGAAAAATAATTGTGACAGTTTATGAGATGCTGAAACAGATACCACAGGTATTGACTCCAGGGCCATGTCCCACTGATCTCTATCTATGTCTCCGATATCCTCTACCCACTTACTCCTACACTTGAGAGAGGCATGATCCTGGAAGGAGGACAACAGTTCCACATATATCCTAGATATGAGTCCCTTCCGGGTCTCAGCCTGGAGAACCTCCATCAGTAGAGGGAACGATGACACTGTTAAGGACTAGGTCTGCTGCTGCGCCCCGCCCTGGTCAACTTTACAGAAACTATCTCCTGCGATCCTGTTCAAGACTTGCTTTGCCGACATCCCTTCTGGCTCCAGATCCTGCTTGCTGTTCCACTACATTGATCCCTGACTTCTGGCTTGGCTGCCTATCTGTTCCGGTTACTGAACTTTGGCTATGTTTTGACTATGTTTGTTCTTTTTACTTTTATTATTAAACAAGTGTAATTTAACTGTACTTCTGTCTCAGCCTGATTTCATGGTTTCTGACAGAATAAGAGGGAGACAAATCCTTCATTAATCTACATGTAATATCCAGGCGAAGCCTCTATTAATCTACATGTCATATCCCACCCCATTGTGTTTTGCTTGTTAGTGGGCATGGAGGATGACAGATGGAGTGGGATGTCATTAACCATTTCAATACCAGGCACTTACCCCCCTTCCAGCCCAATTTTCAGCTTTCAGCGCTGTCGCTGTTTAAATGACAATTGCGCAGTCATGCTACACTGTACCCAAACAAAATTTTTATAATTTTGTTCCCACAAATAGAGTTTTCTTTTGGTGGTTTTTGATCACCTCTGCGTTTTTTTTTTTTTTTGCTACACAAATCAAAAAAAAGACCAAAAAAAAAAGGTTTTCTTTAGTTTCTGTTAGATCATTTTGTAAATAAGTAAGTTTTCTTCTTCACTGATGGGCACTGATAAGGTGGCACTGATGGGCACTGATATGGGGCACCGATGAGGTGGCACCAATGAGGTGGCACTGCGGGCACTGACGATGGGCACTGATAGGCGGCACTGATGGGTGGCACTGATATGCAGCACTGATGGGCACTCATGGGTAGCACTGGTGGGCACTGATGGGCACTGATAGATGACACTGATGGGCACTGATAGGCGGCACTGCTGGGCATTGATACACGGCACTGATACATGGCACTGATAGATGGCACTGATAGGCATCACTGATAGAACTGGCACTGACAGGCATTGCTGATGGGCACTGATTGCCATCTGCCTGGGCACTGTTTGCCATCTCCCTGGTGGTCCAGGGTGGCATAACTTTTGGGGTACCTTTGAGGGCATCCCTGGTGGTCTGACGGCATCCCTGGTGGTCATGGGCGGGCATCCGCGGGGGGGTTGCACTGATAAACAATTAGCACAGACGCCTCCTGTCAGGAGAACCGCTGATCAGCTCTACTCTACTTGCGGATGTCAGATGCGAGTGAGCAAAAGCCGATCAACGGTTCTTCCTGTTTACATTGTGATCAGCCGTGATTGGACACGGCTGATCACGTGGTAAAGAGCCTCCATATGTGTCCAGACTAACACGCCGCACCACTGATCGCAGCGATGCACACCCCCACGGGCAGTTATCCTGCTTGACGTCATATGATGCCCAGTCAGGATAACTGAACCAGCGCCTGGCTGTCATTCTGCTATAGGCTGGGTGGGAAGTGGTTAATCAGTGTGTATACGCCCACATGTGTGACTCTATAGTCACATGGGCTGCTCAGATGTGATAGGGAAGAAATGCTCAGCATAGAAACTTACTGAAAACTGAGCATGTGCACAGTAGCCACCACAGCTGCAAAATCCCTAGCTAAATTGGAGACATGAACAGAAGGTAGGGAAACTAATTTCTGGCAGCCAGTCAGCTTCTAACTTCAGCTTCTTCAATTAAAGTGGCTGTAAACCCATTTGTTAATAAAAAAAAAAAAAAAAAAAAAAAAGTGGTTGTAAACCCACTTGGTTATTTTCAGGCAATCCCCTTTCTTCCATAATGCTATGTGCCCTGTGTATGTGCTTTATTAAAAAAATGCTGTTCTATACCTTATTTCCTAGCGCCGCTCGGCGCTCACGTGACTGCCCACTGTTTCTTCTCTTGATCTGACAGCTACAGTGGTGGGGGCTGAGAATCCCTGGCTGACATCAGTCGGGAGGAGAGTGGCGGGCAGTCACATGAGCGCCGAGCGACGCTCTGATATAAGATATAGAACAGCATTTTTTAACCACTTCAGCCCTGGAAGAATTTACCCCCTTCCTGACCAGAGCACTTTTTGCGATTCAGCACTGTGTTGTTTTAACTGACAATTGCGACGTTGTACCCAAACAAAATTGACGTCCTTTTTTTCCCATAAATAGAGCTTTCTTTTGGTGGTATTTGATCGCCTCTGCGGTTATTTTTTGCGCTATAAACAAAAAAACTATTTTGAAAAAAAACGCATTATTTTTTACTTTTAGCTATAATCCCCCAAAAATATATAAAAGAACAATTTTTTTTCTCAGTTTAGGCCGATATGTATTCTTCTACATATTTTTGGTAAAAAAAAATGCAATAAGCGTATATTGATTGGTTTGCGCAAAAGTTATAGCGTCTACAAAATAGGGGATAGATTTATAGCATTTTTATTATTTTTTTTTTTTACTAGTAATGGCGTTGATCTGTGATTTTTATCATGACTGCGACATTATGGACGACGCATCGGACAATTTTGACACATTTTTGGGACCATTGGCATTAATACAGCGATCACTCCTATAAAATTGCATTGATTACTGTAAAAATGTCACTGGCAGTGAAGGGGTTAACACTAGGGGGCACTCGAGGGGTTAACTGTGTTCCCTGGGAGGTTATTCTAACTTAAGGGGGAGGGCACTGACTAGAGGAAGTGACGGATCGTGGTTCCTAGCTAATAAACACACACACGATCTGTCACTCCTGTCAGAACAGAACAGTGAAGTGTGTGTTTACACGCACTCATCCCTGTTTTGTCTCTCCTGCTCTCGTGGCCAGCGGTCATCGTGACCGTCGCCCATGAGCACCGGCACCCCCGCTGTGCAACGGGCGTGCGCGCGCATCTGCTATCCCGACCCCGCGAGCCAACATTTAGCTACGACGGCTTGTGTAGGGGAGCCAACCTGCCGCAGTATATCGGGAAGCCGTTAAATAAAGCACATACACAGGGCACATAGCATTATGGAAGACAGGGGATTGCCTGAAAATTACCAAGTTATTTCAGCAGGAGGAGAGGGGAGGGGTGGGTACTGACACAGCTGACAGGCAGGGATGTAGGGGGAGAGGACAGAGGGGGACTGCGAATGATAGAGGCATGTAAACTGACCACAGTGTCAGGGCTCAGCAGCCATGATAAATTGCGGTCAGTTTACAGTGGGGAGGGCAGAACCAGGCAGGATCAGCCAGGTATTTTATATGTTAGAAAGGGTAAAATTAGCACAAGCACTGTGCTGTTACTCATAAATATATATATATATATTTTTTTTTTAGGGTAACAAACGCTTTAGGCTGGGTTCACACTGATGCGAATTGGATGTGGATTTCCCTGCATCCAATTCGCATGACAGGAGACTGTGACTGGCTCTCACAGCAGAAGGGTCCTGTGTGTCTTTGGGTCCATTTCAGGTCCAAATTCAGGCAAATATTTTGGCCTGAAATGGTGAACAGGGATGCACTGGACCCTTGCTATGAGCCGCGTCTGCACACAGTGTAAACCCAGCCTTAAGTTTTGACAAAAAGACTGGAAGATGATTGGTTTCTATGCAGAGCTGCTCCATATTTTGGACTCTCCAGTTTTAGTAAATCAACCCCATAGTGACTGAGTTAGTATGAACAGCATGTAATACAGCATTTATTGATAATTTTTTTATGATGCGGGTTTAGTGAGACTTTAAAGTAATAATAAATGCTCCAAAGTGCCATAAATCAAACATATAATAATGTCCACAATGTGTAGCATGAATGAGTAGGTACACACAACCGATGTATGGTAAGTTCCAAGATGGAAAATGATAAGGTGAAATATTAGGGAATTCCCAGGGACTTGGATGGTGGACAGATGAATCACAATAACAGAGCGGCAATCTGTGTGTGTGGACCCTTACCAGAAAAGGTGGACCCCCTCCAGCGCAGGGTCGTGTAAGCAGACAGATTACCCTCTGTAAGGAGCTGTAGAAATGTTGGTATCTGGTGTCTCCGATGTCCGGTTCGCTCAAACTGATAGAGATGTCAGACAGGGAACGGAAAAAACCCGATATGGTAGCTTTCTGGCTCTGAAAAGAGACACACTCGGGCTCCGGGCCCTGAGTGGATAAATGAGAGAATCGGGGACACTGATCGTGTAGTAGAAAGCGTATTTATTAAATAGACATGCGGATATCCCGCAAATGACAGTACAAACAAATGATAAAAAGCCGGCTAGACAAACTAAAAACAAACAAAACACCCGCGTGTCGGGGTCACATGTGGCGTGATGGCGTCAGCACAACGCACCGCCCTGCATGTTTCGCAATACCTTGCATCTTCCTGGGGCACGGGCGATGTGCTGAGCCATCACTTAAATAACGTGCAGCCGCAACCAAGCCTTGTTCTGACTTGGGCGCCATATTGGACAAAGAGAATAGGTGGAACGCAGAAGAGAGCCAGACCTCGACCAAGCCTCGTTCTGACTTAGGTGCCATATTGGACATAAAAAATATATATATATAGATGGAACGCAGAATAAAACCAGACCCTGATCTAGTACAAATATTCTTCCTATAGGATATGCCCATGTTGTCACGGGTGCCATATTAGAAGAGTTAAATTAGAAAAAATGAACTAAGTAAGATGCAGAGGGGAAGTAGAGGTCAATCAAAAATACTTCCCACACATATATCGATAGAGTTACAGTGGGAAAATATATATATACCCGACTCCATGGATTTTGTATTTTACTTGTTTTAGAATTATATATAAAAAAAATATAAAAAATTATATAAAAATATAAAATCATATAAAAATATATATAAAAAATTTTATATATAAAATTAGTGGGAATTAGACTCCTACAACTGCCTAACAATTAGCTTTGAGCAGGCAAGAGGAAGGATCAGGGGAGTGGCTTGCAGTGCAGTTATGTGTTTATGTGGACACTGGGCTTTCCACTCTAGTCCTGGCCAGGTACGGCCCGTCCATTAAGGGTGCACAGGCACCGCACCCCCATCCACACCACCCCCTATATGGTTAATGGATGTGGCCACCCCCTATTCATGCGTCTGGCCCCTTTCAGGACTCCAGGCGCATGAATTACAGCAGTGGGGGTGTTTTTTTAAGCACCTCATTAGGGTCTAATAGGCTTGAAAATAGGGTGGACTCGGAGCCCACCCAGGTGTGTTAGTAAAGCAAATGAATATAGGCAAATGAATATTCGCTTTTCTAAAACTGAATCAACCTCTGCGCCCATCAGTAAGCGTGGGTCTGATACCCATTTCCCAATTGGCTGAAAGGTCAGGAAATCCTATTGGACGCCTAGGAGGAGGAGGAGGAGGGGGATGCATGGCGGAAGGCGCGGTGATCCACACCACCCGCTTCCTAGATGGGGTAAGTACGGGGCTTTGATGTCCTGGCTGTCCTTCCAGAGGGGGGTTGCCGCCGCCAGCGACCGGGGGGGTGGCTATTTGCCACCCCCCCAAAAGAAAAAAACACCAGCTGCCACTGGTTCTGGCTAGGAGTGATCATGCAAGGGTGACTCCATAGGACCCCGCAAGGGAAAGGAGTCACTGTGTAGCCAGAAAGCAGCGTTAACGCTCGGTGGACAAGCAACAGCAGGAGTAAAGAAGAAGTTGCATTTGTCAAGAGGCAGCATATGCTGTATGTCCCTACCATGGTAGGTTCAATTAATAAGAAATAAGGCTTTAATGCAATTTTTAATTGTTAAAGCGTACATAGAATTTTAGTGATTGGGTCTACATCTACATTATTATAGACCGCTGCGGCCCTTTTGTATATGATGTGCAGCCCTCAAACCTCAGCAAGCTGTAGTGGGAACATTGATTAGGGTAATAGCATTGATCTCTACCAATATCATGTAGCATGTTCCAAGTTATGTACAGTATTGCTGCAGCATTTCATCAGCCAAAAATGTAGCATGTCCACACTCTCTGACCCTGATCTCCTCTATTAGGTCTGTAGTTTCTGAAAGTCCTCTCGAGCATTACATATATTGAACAATATGTGAGGCCCTTTGATGATGTCAGGGGAGGCATTTGAGGCCCCTTTAGCTTATAAGTTGACAACCACTGAAATAGACAATGATTACTGTATCTGCCAGCACATAGCAAATATTTTTTGCTACACTCAAGTTAGGTATTGTACAAATTTGACAGCAACAAATTTGTTACTTTATTTAAGAATTTCTCAGTTATCCTTTGTGCTAATTTAGTTTTCAGGAACTACGTATTGAGACAAAACTGCAACTATGTGTAGTCCTTAAAATATCATCAGGTAATGATAAAATCTACAATCAAGCCATCGGTACATAAAGGAAAAAGTGTGCTGAGGCAGATGAAATAATTATTTGCTTCTACAATACTGTATATAAGTAGTGCTCTCTAGCCATGGGTTATTTTCTATTTTATGCATGCACATTAGATAAAACATGTCAATGTCTCGCCAGATACTTACATTGAACCATAAAGCAGTCTAATGAGGTAGTGGATGATTAAACTGCAGGCTTAATGAGACTCGAGAATGTCCTTGGCCAAACAGAAGTATCTTTATGTACTTCAAAACTAGGTTCGGCATGCTGTCACAGCTAACTTTATCATTATTATCATTCTTTGCAGAGCACCCCTTTGTAATGGAACCTATCATAGACATCAAGACAGAGACAATAGCTAGCGAGGGAGCAGCTTTCAGCTTACAGTGTACTTACTGTGTCCCCATTTTAGTGTTATGATAACTGGGGACTGAGACATAAACAGTTCTAATGCATTTATTAGTGTGGTGACTGTGTAGCATAAATACATTACTAGTTCAAACCTCTATAAACAAGTGATGTATTTCTTCTGTGACCTTTATTTTTGGCACACGTCCATATAAGAATCTAGTCAGCACTTACAGTCTGCTAAAGTCACTGCTAAATATCTTCAATGGGGCCAAGTATTTAAACGGAAAAAAAATGTATATACAGTATATATTTTTATTTGTGAGCGATATGCATTTGACTCCTTGTATATATACGTAGTGTTAAACAATTGTTTGTGTAGACCTGGTAAAATCCAGGTAAGTTTGTGAGCTCCCAGAAATAATTTGAACACAAGTACAAGGCCTTAAGCCGGTATTCTGCCGAAAACTCCAACTCGCCAAAATCTCCAACCACGTCACTTCTGGTGACTCTCCAGCAGCAATAATTGTAGATTTTGATGAGTTGGCTGTTTTCACAGAACACCTGCAGCATATACGTTATGATGCATGACGAGTTGACTGTTTTGATTGAACACTGGGTAAGGAGGAAAAAAGTTGTCGCCGCCTTGGAGACGGCCATGTGGTTGGTTACTAGCGGGCGGACTAACAATGTCCACTCATTATATCTTGTACCGTACTGTATACGCTGCTGGTGTTCTGTGAAAACAGCTAACTCGTCAAAATCTACCATTATTGCTGCTGGAGAGTGAAGTGACATGGTTGGAGATTTTGGCAAGTTGGAGTTTTCGGCAGAACATCTTCCATAAACGGTTTAGACCATCTATAGGCGGACTGAATGTACCCAAGTTGATTGATCGATCAACTTGGGCACAACCAGCCTTCTGGATTTTCATGTGATTATTGCAAGTGGCTGTTATAGCTGCTAGCAATAATCGCTGTATTCTCCCAGTGGGGACAGCTTCCCCGACCTCCCCCTTCCAGCATAACACAATGGTTCGGCAGGAGGGATTTCCCTGTCAACACTGTCCTGTGGTTGCAGGAAAGAAATTTGCTCCATCCTTGGCAGGCCTTACTCCAAAACAGATGGAAGGAAGGAAATTAAAGGGTTAGTATTCTTTCAGACTGGATTTTATTCTTTCTTCACACCAGCAGCCAAACTGAACACATGACCACTGGTGTGCGTTGCGAGGACACTGGCATATCAAATGTTTTACATTTTTATTTTTGTTAGAATTTGAACAGTGTTATGCTGTGTACACACGATCGCACATTCCGACAACAAAATCCATGTTTTTTTTTCCGACGGATGTCGACTCATACTTGTCTTGCATACACATGGTCACACAAATCTTGTTGGAAATTCCGATCGCCAAGAACACGGTGATGTACAACACGTACGACGAGCCGAGAAAAATGAAGTTCAATAGCCAGTGCGGCTCTTCTGCTTGATTCTGAGCAAGCGTGGAACTTTGTGCATCGGAATTGTGTACACATGATCAGAATTTATGACAACGGATTTTGTTCTCAGAAAATTGGAGATCCAGATCTCAAATTTTGTTTGTCGGCTCCATTTTGTTGTGTAGGCTCCATCGGAAAATGTCTAATGGAGCCTACACACGATCAGACTTTCCGACAACAAACTCTAATCGAACATTTCCCGTCAGAAACTCTGACCGTGTATACACAGTATTAGAATGTGATGGTTCTTGCTGTAATCCGCTGCACTGAAAAAAAATGTAGTGCATGCCATACTTTTTTTTAGAGCAAACCACTGCAACACAGTGGTGCAAACTGACACCATAGGAAACAACCCAAATCGCCTTGTCTTTCCTTTGGGATTGCCCAGAGCATTCCAGTGCAATTGGTATAAATGGAATCTTGTACAGTTCTCTGTTCATGCAGAACATATGGTAACATACATTTTTCCTTTGTCTTGGGATTCCTACTTGACATGCATTTTCATGCAGCAAAATGCAGTACTTTTGCTGAATTAAATTTGGCATGTATGCATTGGCCTTTTTTGCACAAAATATACTTCACCCATCCTGCCTAGTCCCAGCTACCCAACCCTCCCCTACCAGCTACTTACCTACCTCAGTAAGACACCAGTGGCCTCTGGCTGAAAGCTTCCTCACCTCACCTTTACAGTGAGCCCTCAGAAATTTCTATGGGCCATCTCTTAAGCAACTCCAGTCTTGAGGGACAGCCCCATAGAAGTCTTTGTGGGGTCAATACACAAATGTGACTAGCTGTTAGAAAGATTCAGCCTGAGGTAAATGATTAGAAAACATGAAAGAAGGCCACAGATGTAAAGTAGAAGTAGAAGTAAAGTCAAGTTGACCGTTAAGCTGGCTATGCACTATGCAAATTTGGACAGTTCCTGATTAACTGGCCAAAGTTTGCTTCTTGGGGGCCCTATTGCCACCCTCTTGCCCAGCATACCTTAACTGACATATTGAGGAAGCCAGACAAAAAAAATTCAGCCAAACAGAATCTAACACTACCCTCTTTCCAGACTGAAAATTCTGCTGAGCAAGGGTACATTGTGTCTCCATCCTGATTGGAACCACCCTAATGCCCTGTACACACGGTCGGATTTTTCGACTGAAAATGTGTGATAGGACCTTGTTGTCGGAAATTCCGACCGTGTGTGGGCTCCATCACACATTTTTCATTGGAATTTCTGACACACAAAGTTTGAGAGCTTGCTATAAAATTTTCCGACAACAAAATCCGTTGTCGGAAATTCCGATCGTGTGTACACAAATCCGACACACAAAGTGCCATGCATGCTCAGAATAAATTAAGAGATAAAAGCTATTGGCTACTGCCCCGTTTATAGTCCCGACGTACGTGTTTTACGTCACCGCGTTTAGAACGATCGGATTTTCCGACAACTTTGTGTGACTGTGTGTATGCAAGACAAGTTTGAGCCAACATCCGTCGGAAAAAATCCATGGATTTTGTTGTCGGAATGTCCGATCAATGTCCGATCGTGTGTACGGGGCATTAGACAAACGTGTTTCTGGCAAGATCACAAGGTAAAAATTATGAAAAAATAAAAGCCAACAAAGAAAACAAATGCAGCCACCTCTTGTATGGACTGATATAAGATGCAATGTTTTATTTTTCGTTTTTAGGGTTAATAAAGCTTTAAGGGTAAAAAAGATGTGGCTAAGTAAGGAAAGTGTCAGATGTAAATGCTTACAGGTTGGTTGAATATGCAAAGCTGAACTGTCCTTTACCTGCAAAGGACTTGCAGGATAGTTTATTTGTCACAGAAGAGCTGAATACGGATCTGCTACGTTTGCATGATTAAAATCAGCACTGCTTCACATCGTTCACGTTAAGTAAAAATTCACTTTGCTAAGTGTTTGGCCTATACTCGTTTAGTAAGTTAGCTCTACTTTCTCCCAACTCCTGAGGGTACTTAACACTATTCAATTACAGCTACATAATAAATAGGAATATCAGTTATGAGGCTGTGTCATTTGGTAAATCTGCACATTAATGATTTAAAAATGAATATTCGTAATAATTCACATTTCTAATTTGACTACTTTCCATTATATTTAAAAACTCCAAGCTGATTTATGCCAAGCTTATTTATATTTTAGTTCACCCTGTTAAAGTGTTTTCTGCATGCAAACTAAAATAAACTGCGACACTGTGTTTATGCAACTTAATGGCTTGTTCAACTGCATCAGAGTTTCCGCAGCTGAAGCTCAAACTGTATATTGGCTGATTTATGAAAAGTGAACAAAAGTAGACATGGTGCTGTTGGCCATTCAACCAGTCCAGTTCTCTCTTAATTTTCAGACCTGAAATAAAAAATGTCAGGTGGAATTAGCTTGCTATGAAATGTACACTAGAGTCCCCTTTCCTGAATTTTTTTTATTATTCAAACCAAGAGTGTCATAGTGGTACAGAGGTTCTATATACTGAATGTCGCCAAACTAGTTCATGAATGCTCTGGTTTACTAATTGACATAATGCCGCACTCACAAGCCCAGTCACTAACCAAATTGACCAATGAGTTGTTCGAACCTTAATTCAGTTAACCAGACTTGTTTTTACAATACACCAGTCATATCTATTTTGTTTCCTAAACTGGCCTCAAGACAAAAATGCAGGCACCTAGTGATGCCTACATATCCCCTTAATGTCTTCCTGAGAGCCACAAGGGCCCAGAGTCTTGGAGTACTCCAATATAAAACATTTGAGGCTTCCTTGGTGCCACAGAAGCCATTTAAAGCTATGTGCAGACAGGTGGGTAGGTTCTCAGGTCACTTTTAAGTTATGGTTCAGTAAATATATATGTAGATCTATATATATATATATATATATATATATATTTCTATATATATATATATATGTATATATATCTCTATATATATATATATATATATATATATATAGAAATATATATATATATATATATATCTATATATATATATATATATATATATATATATATATATATATAGATATATTTGTGGTAGTGGTAGTGTGGTACCCCAGCAGGGTGATGATGCAGGATTCTTTACCAGGCAGGTTGAGGGGGCTCCAGGGGGTTTGCTTAATATAGAGGAAACTGATCAGTTTCCTTAATGTTTAAAAAAGTCCACTTTTGGGACCTGGAGCCCGGGGATTTCTTAGCAATCTAGGTGGGATGAAGTCTTGGGTCCTGATTTTGTGAACCACCAGCTCACTGACTGGTCAGGTGTGTGCTGGGCTATTAAAAGACACCTGGTCATGGTTCTGGGCTCCACCCTCCCGAGGAGTCCAGGCTTGCAAGGGAGAAGCCAGAGGCGTGCATGTGTGCACTGGTACAGACTGAGACCCAAGCCTGAGGGTCAGAGTAGCGAGGGTTTGCTGTCTATGCAAGAAGTATTGGCACGGAAATGGGAAACAGACAAGCAACTAAAGTGAAAGGTCACAACTTCAATGTCGTAAGCCAGGAGGCTGAATCTACTGTTGTTTGGTGCTGATGGTGAAAACCCCCTGCGAGTGAAACACTTTGTTTTCATTTCTGGAACTTTGTTTGATTTTTCTTAAACCACTTAAGGAAGATTTTCCTCCTTAATGACCAGGCCATTTTTTGAGATACGCACAGCGTCGCTTTAACTGACAATCGCACGGTCGTGCGACATTGAACCCAAACAAAATTTATGTCCTTTTTTTTCTCCACAAATAGAGCTTTCATTTGGTGGTATTTGATCACCTCTGCCTTTATTTTTTGTGCTATAAACAAAAAAAGGCCAACAATTTTGAAAAAAAACCCAATACTTTTTACTTTTTGCTATAATAAATATCCCAAAAAAACAAATAAACAAACAAAAAATGTATTCATCAGTTTAGGCCAATATGTATTCTTCTACATATTTTTGGTAAAAAAAATTGCAATAAGCGTATATTGATTGGTTTGCACAAAAGTCACAGTGTTTACAAAATAGGGGATAGATTTATGGCATTTTTATTATTAATTTTTTTTTTACTAGTAATGGCGGTGATCGGCGATTTTTAATGGGACTGCGACATTGCGGCGGACAGATCGGAAACGTTTGACACTTTTTTGGGCCCAGTGACATTTATACAGGGATCAGTTCTATAAAAATACATTGATTACTATATAAATGACACTGGCAGGGAAGGGGTTAACACTAGTGGTGATCAAGGGGTTAAATGTGTTTCCTGGAAGGTATTTCTAACTGTGGGAGGAGGAGACTGACTGGAGGAGGAGAGTGATCGCTGTTCCTGATCACTAGGAACAGCAGATCTTTCTCGACTCCCCTGTCAGCACGGGGATCTGTTAATTTATATTGACAGATCCCTGTTCTGGCTCTCTGTGGAGCAATCGCGGGTGGCCGGCGGACATCGCGGCTGCCGGCCACGTGCATCGGCTCCCCAAGGGCCTAAAGGAGCTGACGTACAGTTACGGCGATTTGCGGGAACGAGCCGACCTGCCACAGTATAATGATGATGGCTGGTCGGCAAGTGGTTAATAAAAGTGGGCCATCAAGCCCTGAAATGGAATTGTTTGGTGTGGATTGTACTTGCTAGCGGGCGAGTACAGTTTTCAAAGTGCTTTGTGTTTTTTGTTTTTTTTTGCTTAATGTGATTTTTCTTAAGGTGTATTGCACCTTTACTTGCATTTAGATTCAGTGTGCACATGGAGTTTATGCTTGGTAGCCTCCCTGGCGGTATTCCCGAGTGTGGCTCGGGGTTAAAATTCAGTACCATTAGCGGTAACCCCGAGCCACACCCGCGATCGCATTGCAGGATCCTGGGGCGGCGTTACTTACCTTGTCCCCGGGATCCTGCGATGTCCCCCGCAGTGTCCGAGGGCTCCGTCCTCCTCCGAAGCCTCTCCGTGCCAGGCTCCGTTCCCTGCGAGCGGCGCGACGCACGGGGGCGGAGCCTGGCGGCAAATTCAAAAAACTGTCAAAATCATAACACATACAGTACTGTAATCTTACAGATTACAGTACTGTATGAAATGATTTCACATCCCTTTTGTCCCCAGTGCTCTGGCCCATGCCCTGCATGCAGTTTTACATGATATACACTGTTCTTTCTGCCTGGAAACTGGAGATTGTCCATAGCAACCAAAAAGTGTCCCTTTACGTCAAAAGTGGCTTTAGACCAGCTAGAAAACAGTGATAGTAAATTAGAACACTTGCAGAATTGAGCGATAGTGAATTGTGGGGAAATTTATTTTATTACTATTTTTTTAAATTTTTTTTAATTATTTATTTTTATTTATTATATTATAATTTATGTTTTTGTGTTTCAAACTTTATCATACCCGGGATATCTACTAGACTCTGGTTTGGACAGATTTAAGTGTGTTATTGTTAAGATTTACAGACCTACAATATAAAACGCCAAATTTCCATGCAAAATAATGGTACCGCTTTCAGCACCTAAAATCCGAAATAATCATACCGCCAGGGAGGTTAAGGTACAATAGAATGCAAACATTTTGCTTTTTAATGCAGATAACTGTAAGAGAAACAATCAGTTCTAAAATTATTTAGCGGAGTATGCAAATAATGGTGTGTGCCAGGGATGGTCAATAAAGTAGAAAATGTGTAGTGCACTCCAGTGTTACAACCTTGAGTAAAATGAGTTGAGCAGTTGAGCAACTGTTGATTGCAAATCTAAATGAATATCATATGAATCAACAGTACACTGTGCTATACTTTATGGTGACTTTTAAATAGTAATATGGCAAACAATGAGACATTTTTGGATGAGTATGCGCCACTTCCTAAGGCAGAATCTTTCCCTGAGGAAGGAATTCATGTTTTGCCCCGAAACATTACATTGTTTGATGTGACTGATTAAAAGTCTCCGATTTAGAAGCAATGGCCATTATACTTGTATTACATTTCTCATTGCAGAAACGAAATTGTTGCTCTCATTCTGTGCCAACATAGATAAACTGTATACATTTGGATTAATCTAAATCAAGGTGACCAATTATAATTATACCTTTGCTTCACAAGGCACTGAGGCAAAATCAAGATAAACACACTAAACACACAGTAATTTACATTATCCCTTCTCTTTCTGTATGTGGATGATGGCACTGTAAATATTTTATTAAAAAAACATCTAAGTACTCTTTCCTACCCTGTCTGTAGAGAAACAGCGGCAGGAGGAGCTTCTAGTCCTCTGCTGCAGGTCACATGTTCAGAAAAAAACAGCCTTTGGAATACAGAGTAAAAATAAAATAAATAAGTTTATAGTTAATAAACTGTTTTAAATTGTCATACAAATATATATTTTAAATCATTACTTTATTATTATTTGGCAATGCCATGGTTTGGACAGATTTCTGCCAGTCACAGGCTGTGTCACGCCCCTCCAGCCTGGGTCTTGAAATAACAGGGAGATGAAACTACCATCAATCAAGAAGTAATATTCCATCCCAATTGTATTTAGCTGGTTAGTGGGCATGGAGGAGGAGGAAGGAGAGAGTGGGCTGTCATTTACCACTGTGTATAGTCACATGGCTCAGATGTGATAGGGAGGAAATGCTTAGGGTAGAAATTCACTGAAAACTGAGCATGTGCACTATCTGCCAACACTGCTCTACAAAATCCCCAGCTGCAGTGGGGACATGGACTGAAGGGGGAGATAGAGAACAGCAGGATTGACCAGTTTTTTTGCAGAATACAGAAAACGGAACCCATAGTGATTGAGTAAGTATGAACAGCATGTAATACAGAATTTATTGATAATTTTTTTATGATGTGGGTTTAGTGAGACTTTAAAGTAATAGTAAATGCTCCATGTTTATTGAATACATACATTTCCGAAAACCACTGAAACCTTACCCAGTACTTTATTTTATTCATTTAAGTGACCAAACACTTATATTTTTCAATAGTCGCCGGCACTGCTTCCCCAAACTTCCTACCGGAGAACGTGCTCACTGTGTGTGTTGTGGGAATTAGTCTCCTACAACTGCCTAACAATTAGCTTTGAGCAGGCAAGAGGCAGGATCAGGGGAGTGGCTTGCAGTGGAGTTATGTGCTTATGTGGACACTGGGCTTTCCACTCTAGTATTGACAGTTTTTGATGATGTAGGTTTAACCTTTTCACACCGGCCCTTTAAGTGCTTTATGATGCCGGGAGGCAGGGAGGGCTTATGAGCACCTGACCGCCGTGATTGGCTGTCACGGCAGTCACGTGATCCGAAAACTCCTGATCACAAGCAGTGGACGGGAGCTTTGGGTTAGGCACCGGTAACTGTAGGGAGCATGCACCACGCGCTCTTGGCACAGCGGTTTATACTGCAATTCACACAAATATGTGGCCCCTCGGTGCCAAGGACCAGTCGAACTTCAGCCAAACTTTTTTTTTCTATGGGTTGAGTGGCATAGTTCTCAAATCTTTGTTAGGTTCTATGGTCTTTGTCAATTCACAGCCTCTTTGGATTGACACCCATCACCTAGACAAAAAGTTCTAATGGAGACAGTTACAGAGTCATGCTTTCTAATCTTTCCCTAATGTTAAATTGTATGTATTGCCATGTGTGTCCCCACACAGAGAGAATTATTTTTTTCTGTTCTTCCCCACATTCATCAAAACCATAGGAAATGGGAGGAAATCTTCCTAGGGGGGGACACAGACACTATAAAAGCTAAAAGAGCTTCATACTGTTCCCTACTGTATTCTTTTTTTTTTGGTGGAAATAACTGACTGCAGTTGTGCTTGTATTCTTTGAAAGTTTTATATACATTGATTTATTCATACTACAAATCTCTATGATTGTTGAAAATATTTGGGCAAATATAACTAAAATGAAGACACAGGAACATTTTAAAAGGCATTACCACAGCTTGATAGATTACAGATCACTAGGGGAACATCTGTAAGGCAGTACAGCCAGTCTAGTAAAATGGGCAGATTACACCCATTAAGTCTGAATCTGGTGCTCCAAACTGGAAGCAGGACCATTTATTTGACTCATTTTATTTTATGAGTGTTCTTGGAAAGTAAGACTCTAGGTGTTTTGTAATCAAAAAAAGACATACTTTAAATGCATTGCATACCTGGGTAGAACATGTTAAATATTAATTGTAATGGAATATACATGTCGTGTTCAACTTAGATAAATAATGTGAAATGCACTCACTCTTGCAAACTTATTTAAACAGCTTGTACTTTATTTCATTAAATTGTGGTCATTTTGGATAGACAAGGAGAGAACTGAATTATTAACATATGCACAGAAATAAAACAGTAATTTGTTTACCAAATGGCGCTATAAATTTAAAAGTGGACTGAGAACATGCACTTGAACTTCTTGAAAAACAAGAAACTTAGAATTCCAGACTGTCATTGCATAACCTGAAACGACCTGAAGCCATTTTGTGAAACTACTATATTTCTATAATAGCTATTGTTGTTGTTTCAATGTGTGTTTACAGTGCCTTGAAAAAGTATTCATACCCCTTGAAATTTACCACATTTAGTCATGTTACAACCAAAAACAAAAATGTATTTTATTGAGATTGTATGTGATAGATCAACACAAAGTGGCACATAATTGTGAAGTGGAAGTAAAATGGTTTTCAAAGTTTTTTACAAATAAATATCTGAAAAGTGTGGGGTGCATTTGTATTCAGCCCCCTTTACACTGATACCTCTAACTAAAATCTAGTGGAACCAATTGCCTTCAGAAGTCACCTAATTAGTAAATAGAGTCCATCTGTGTGTAATTTAATCTCACTATAAATACAGCTGTTCTGTTAAGCCCTCAGCGGTTTTTTAGAGAACCTTAGTGAAAAAACAGCATCATGAAGGCCAAGGAACACACCAGACAGGTCAGGGATAAAGTTGTGGAGAAGTTTAAAGCAGGGTTAGGTTATAAAAAAATATCCCAAGCTTCAAACATCTCACGGAGCACTGTTTAATCCATCATCCAAAAATGAAAAGAGTATGGCAAACCTACCAAGACATGGCCATCCACCTAAAATGACAGGCCGGGCAAGAACAGCATTAATCAGAGAAGCATTCAAGATGCCCATGGTAACTCTGGAGGAGCTGCACAGATCCATAGCTCAGGTGAGAGAATCTGTCCACAGGACAACTATTAGTCATGCACTCCACACTAATCTGGCTATTATGGAAGAGTGCCAAGAAGAAAGCCATTGTTGAAAGAAAGCCAAAAGAAGTCCCGTTTGCAGTTTGCGAGAAGCCATGTGGGGGAGACAACAAACATGTGGAAGAAAGTGTTCTGGTCAGATGAGACTAAAAATTAAACCTTTTGGCCTAAAAGCAGTAGGCTATGTGTATCGGAAAACTAACACTGCACATCACTCTGAGCACACCATCCCCACCGTGAAACATGGTGGTGGCAGCATCATGTTGTGGGGATGCTTTTCTTCAGCAGGGACAGGGAAGCTGGTCAGAGTTGATGGGAAGATGGTTGGAGCCAAATACAGGGCAATCTTAGAAGAAAACCTGTTAGAGCCGGCAAAAGACATAAGACTGGGGCGGAGGTTCACCTTCCAGCAGGACAACAACCCTAAACATACAGCCAGAGCTACAATGGAATGGTTTAGATCAAAGCATATTCATGTGTTAGAATGGCCTAGTCAAAGTCCAGACCTAAATCCAATTGAGAATCTGTGCAAGACTTGAAAATTGCTGTTCACAGAGGCTTTCAATCCAATCTGACAAAGCTTGAGCTATTTTGCAAAGAATAGGCAAAAATGTTACTCTCTAGATGTGCAAAGCTGGTAGGGAGTGAGACATAAAAACCACTTGTAGCTGTAGTTGCAGCAAAAGGTGGTTCTACATAGTATTGACTCAGGGGGGCTGAATACAAATGCACGCTACACTTTTCACATATTTGCTTGTAGAACATTCAAAAACCATTTATCATTTTCCTCCCACTTTACAATTATGTGCCATTTTGTGTTGGTCCATCACATAAAGTATGAATACTTTTTCAAGGCACTGTATGTACAGTATGCGTGCTTGCCTGTTTGAGTGTGCGCACACGTATATATAAATGTTTATTTATATGCAAAGTACACAATTATTTTATACTCCTAAACTTTAAGCTGAAGACAAATTCTTTTTATGCCTGTACATACTTTGCCAATAAAGCTAAATTGTGATTTCAAAATGTTTTAAGGGTCTATTTACACCAGGTGTGATAGGACTGCATTGGGCGGCTATTCCAGTGCATTCCCACAATGTAGCGGTGGTAGGCGTTGAAAAAAAGTACAGCCAGCCATAAATTTTTTCAGCGCAGCGCTGTGCAAGCCAATCCAATTTCTCGCACCATGCAGTAGCCAATAAAACTTAATACAATGTCACTGTGTGACATTTAAATAAAGTTTGTTTAACCACTTGAAGCCTGCAATATAGCCAAAAGACGGCTACAGCGTGGGCTTAAATTGGCGGGAGGGCGTCCATGTACGTCCTCCCATGCTTGCACTGCTCACATGCCCCCTGCGGCGCATGGGCAGCGTGCTCTGTGATCACTGAGTCCTTGGTGTCTTCCTCCTGGCTGATCAGCAGGTGCCAGCAGTCATCCATTGGCTGGCACCCACTGATCGGCTTGTGCTGTGTCTAACCACATGCGCGCCCCTACCCGTAAATGCAGAATCACGTATATATACGTGATTCTGCACAGAGTGGCTGCCCTGTAAAGCAAGGGCCATTTGGGAAGTGGTTAATGAATGTGCAATGCTGCTTAATGTTTAACACAACCCAACACTACCGGTCATGTGTATACAGCGGTGTGTGGTACCCATTGTAATATTTATGGCAGGCATTGAAGAGTGGTTATAAGGCTTTTAAAATGACAAATAAATGCAATTTAAGCGCATGGTTTTGATGCACATGTGAATGAGCCCTTAACGTGAGACAAACCATTTACCGCTGACAGGGGTGCTTACAATGATCAGTTTTTGTTTTTTCTTCTAAAACCTTCTAAAACCTCTATCCCAACGGAAATAAAAACTGTTGCTTTAACTGCTTGTGTACCTTTAGTGTGAGTTGGGGTTCGGCTTCAATTTGTTTAATGTATTTAAATTTGCTAGTACATCTAACACTCCCCACCACCCCAATTAACAATGCTGCTGTCCAAAGGTGCCCCTGTGCTTCTTCATGCACTGTGGGGGTGCTCTAATACAGGAGGTATGTTACTGGCCACACCACCAGGTGAAAACAGAAGAAAAAAAAAGAAAAAAAAGAAAACTAATGCAGCCATCACATCTAATGATGAGTAAACTGCAATACATTACATTTTTGGTTTTGGGTTTAATACCGCTTTAAGATGCAGGTAATATTGAGTGTTAAGCTATTAGAAGGATTTATAAATAGGGTGAAAACTGCCTGTCACGTGCCTGGAAAATGTGTAAATGGAAAGCGTAAAGTAAATGAGCTCTGGCGCTGAACCAGGAATTAGCAGAGCTAGTAAACCAATAAGTAAAGTGATCATCCTGGCTTTGCAGTGTGGCAGAGGTGAGTAAGTCACAATGCAAGCTGAACAAAAGTACTCTTTTAGCAAGCAGAACAGAAAACACATATGTATCCCAACTGTTTTTTTAGATGACTGCCATTGTTCAGCTTTAATCTTTTTCTCTTTCTTCCTTTTTCTCTTATTTCTTTTTCTCTTTCTTTTTCTCCTTCTTTCTTTCTTTCTTTCTTTCTTTCTTTCTTTCTTTCTTTCTTTCTTTCTTTCTTTCCAACAGTAAATGACATCATTTTTTATATCAGAACTAGATTTTGTGAGTTTATAATATAACTTTTGTCTGCTTTTTGATGATGACCAGCAGAAGCTGCAAGATTTATGGAGGGGCCCTATGGGGAACAGTCTCTGTACACAGCATCATGAAACAATCCTCTCCATATAGCACTGTAATGTGCACAATTTATAGTTTATTTAAATATTGGAAACTTTACATACATACAAAAGCCAATTGACTGAAGACCAACAAAATTATAATCTTTCCAAAACAAAGTAGTGACTACATTCTAAAGAACCTAAACTGTTGCAATAACTATCTACATTCCTCCAGAATCAATGTTAAATAAATGCTGCCCTCTGCTGGTATAAAAGGACTACACGTCTAAGTTTGTACATTTTATTTACTTAATGTTACTTACTTCATTATATACTATTATTTGTTCTGGCAATACTTTTGCTGTTAAGATGCTTATGGCACATGCCAACAGCCCCGACTGACTGTTTAACTTGGAATTAGGTGGGAAGTAGGTCTGAAAACATTATCTAATAGCTATTTGTTAATCCAAATATAAGTTGGTAGAAGGAGCTGCCTTGTCCACACTTTCCTGCTCCTTTCATCTCTCCGATAAAATAAACGGGTATGCTCAAACAGCTAAGCATACAGGTATATGTATCTCTCTGGTGTCTGCTTCACCTGATGATAGTCAGATCATGCTTGGACATTCACCCCTTATGATGTACTGTATGTGAATGCCCTTGTTTGGAAATCCTTTTGAACTTGACAAAGAGGGACGATTTGTAAAGCAGAGGAATACAGCGTGCATAGTGTGCTGCAGTGCAAGGTGGGTGTGGAGAGTGAGCATGACCATATGGCTGTGGTTTACATCACACTGGCAAACCCAATGGCTCTTTCAGAGAATACAGTGAAGAACAAGGTACAGCAAACACATTTGGTATTAAGTGTTTAGAAAACATTAAAATGCATTGACTGCAGGGCTCAGGAGTGTGTGGTACACACAGTGCTTGAGTGTGTAACCCAGTGTACAGGGATTAGGACTGTGTGATGCAGAGAACGAAGGGCCAGGAGTATGTAATGGAAAAGAGTGCAGGGGTCAGAAGTATGTACTGCACAAGCTATTGTACAGAGTATAACCAAAAAATTACCCCCTATGCTCAGTACAATTTACCCTCTCCACACACAAGCCCATGTTCCCCACAGTACAGATCTCCCCCAACAGCCTTAATTCCCCACTTATCCAGTACAGATATCTCCCCACAGCTCTAAACCCTCCTCAGCACAAACCCCCTTCCCAGTCCACTCCCTCAGTACAGTCCCATCCTCCCGTACAGACACCAGTAGTGAGATGATTTGAGCTTTGTGACATGGTACATTATCCTGCTGGAAGTAGCCATCAGATGATGGGTACACTGTAGTCATAAAGGGATGGACATGGTCAGCAACAATACTCAGGTAGGCTGTGACGTTTAAACGATGCTCAATTGGTACTAAGGGACCCAAACTGTGGCATTGATACAAGCAGTAGCGGCCGTCCATGGGGGGGTGCCCGGGCACCGCCACTCCCCCCCCCCCCCACCCACCTGGACAGTCACAGAACAAAAATGAAAAAAAAAAGTTTTTCTTAAAACTGGCCCTTTAAAAAAGAAAAGAAGGTCCATAAGTGCTCTGTTTTCGGGCGATGGACGCAGTGCACTATGGGAAGCACTACGTCTATGCAATCACGAGATTGCAGACGCGGCGCTTCATTTGCGGGCTTTTAACCCACCTTGTGGCACAATCCATCGCACTGAGTAGCTTCCGCATATTATATTATATGCATTACTGTGGCCGGTGCTTTGAGTGACATTCGAGTTATGATGTCACTTCCGCTTTTATCTCCCAGTGTGCCTGAGCAGAGGAAGCATGAGGAGCGGACTCCTCTACTGCTGTGTGACTACACAGTCACACCGAGATAAGACAATGCTGCCTTGGAGCCATAGAGAGAGTGAGAGACCAGAAGTATGTCCACAGAGCGCCGATGAATGGAGCCGTCTAAGCCTTGTACGGGGAGAAGGATGGAGCCGGGCTCACTGCTGTGCCATGTATGGGAAGAAGGGTGGAACTGGGCTCACTGCTGTACTGTGTAGGGGAGAAGGATGGAGCCGGGCTCACTGCTGTGCCGTGTACGGGGAGAAGGATGGAGCTGGGCTCACTGCTGTGCCGTGTACGGGGAGAAGGATGGAGCCAGGCTCACTGCTGTGCTGCGCTGTCCTGGTCTGTCTGTCAGGTGAGTGCTGGGGGGGGAGTTCTGCTGGATGGAGAGGAACCCCAACACTGCTATCTATCTATCTGTCTGTCTGTCTGTCTGTCTGTCTGTCTGTCTGTCTGTCTGTCTGTCTGTCTGTCTATCTATCTATCTATCTATCTATCTATCTATCTATCTATCTATCTATCTATCTATCTATCTATCTATCTATCTATCTATCTATCTATCTCCCCCAGTATCTGTCTATCTATCTCACCCAGTATCTATCTATATGTAGGCCCTATTGCGGGCGAGTGATGGGGGGGGCTATGGGGTTGGTTGGGGCTTTGTTTGCGCCCCCCCAAAAATATGGAGCACCAGCCGCCACTGGATACAAGGCAGGATGGATCCATGCTTTTATGTTGTTTACACCAAATTCTGACCCTACCATCTGAATGTCGCAGCTGTTTTTCTAACCTCTATTATCCAATTTTGTTGGGCCCGTGCGAATTGTAGCTTAATTTTCTTGTTCTTATCTGACAGGAGTGGCAACTGGTGTGGTCTACTGCTGTAGCCCATTTGCTTCAAGGTTTGATATGTTGTGTGTTCAGAGATGGTATTCTGCATACCTTGGTTGTAACGAGTGATTATTTGAGTTACTGTTGCCTTTCTATTATCTGTAACCAGTCTGCCCATTCTCTTCTGACCTCTGACATCAACAAGGCATTTTCCACCACACTTTTTTCCAACAAACCCTGGAGATGGTTGTGCATGCAAATCCCAGTAGATCAGCTGTTTTTGAAATACTCAGACCAGTCCGTCTGGCACCAACAACCATGCCACGTTCAAAGTCATGTAAATCCCCTTTCTTCCCCATTCTGCTGCTCGGTTTCAACTTCAGTAAGTCATCTTCACCACGTCTAGATGCTTAAATACACTGAGTTGCTGCCATGTGTTTGGCTGATTAGCACTTTGTGTCACCAAGCAATTGAAGAGGTCTACCTAATAAAGTGGCTGTTGAGTGTTTATGCAAATTGCATCCTAGGTTGTATTTACCACTGAGTTTGAAAGTGTAGCACCCTCTTAGTCAGGTTACTAAGAAATAGGTAAATTTAGTTTTTGGCTGGATGTTAGTTAATCCAGTTTTGATTTGTATAGTTGTGCACTTGGTTTCTCCCTAAGCTCAGTGAGGTTGTGATCTCTCACAGTTGCCAGTAGGTCTCAGCCATCCCAGTAGGAGGTTCAGGCCACTGTGGCATGATGGGGGAGACTATAAATATTTGGGGATGCCATGCTCTTTGGTTAATTCACCTGTAACCTAATGATGACACAGAGCAGTATATAGGTGTTCGTGGTGACTAGTTCCAAGAGGTAATGACTAAGCGCTAACATTTGCGTGAAACACATCTACCTCTTTGTCCCCTGTTCCATCTGTCAACCACTTGTCATACGAGAAGCTTTAATAAAAAGGATTATTGTAAGTGCAGCCATCCGGAATCATTTCCTTATCTCAGCCATCCCAGTAGGAGATTCAGGCCACTGGGGCATGATGAGGGAGACTATAAATATTTGGGGATGCCATGCTCTAGATCTTTTACCTCAGTCTGAGGCCTGAGGAACTGCTGTTGGATTGTTCATGCTGCTAAGCCCAGAACCCTCACTGGGACCTAGCCTGCCTTTTTGGAGCACAAGCCTACACATCTGGCCAGCTGGGAAAGTTGTATCTCTGAAAGTTTTGCCACTGGTTCATTTGCTGTTCTTTAGGATTCTGGTTGTGGCAGAGCCTAGGAGCCTTACCTGTAGCTTCAGAAACATCCCTTGGACTTCACCCTTTAAGGATCCAGTCCACTATCACTTTACTGGAAGGCATCAAAGCTTATTCTAGGCAACTAATCCTTGGCCTCATGAGTAAAAGACTGTTTGCTGATCCAGGTGACATTAGTGCTGCAAGGAGATAAGAGCTAATGCAGTGTTTTGGGGTATAGAATGCTCAATTCCAGGGTCTCCAACCACACTGTTCAGGTTTTTAATAAAAAGCTGCTTTCCAATACCATATTTGTAGGCCATGTGCAACCTTTCTCAAGCCTGTCCAAAAACCTGTCCTAGTTAGGTAAGTTGAGTTACCGCAAAAAAGCATGTGAAGGAAAATCTTCTGGTGACAACTGTCTAAAGCCTCGTACACACGATCGGACTTTCCGACAACAAAACCGTGGACTTTTGTTTGAAGGGGGTTGGCTCCAACTTGTCTTGCATACACATGGTCACACAAATGTTGGCCAACAATAATGAACGTACGAGGAGCCGATAAAAAGGAAGTTCAATAGATGTGCACCTCCCTTTGGGCTCCTTCTGCTAATCTCGTGTTTATCTCGTGTTAGTAGAAGTTTGGTTAGTGACGATTTACGCTGTTCAGCCTCGTGCTTTTCAGTTCATTTCCAGGTTGTGCTTGTCGGTTCGTATCTGTTCTTCAGTGCGTGCTTGTCAGGTCGTTTCTGTCTTTCAGTGCGTTCTATTTATAGTTCGCTTCTGATTTTCAATGCCTGCTTGTCCTGTAATTTCTGATTTTGAGGTTGTGCTTGTCAGGTCCTTTCTGATTTTCAGTGCGTTCTGTCAGTTCGTTCTGAGCGGCTGTTCATTAACTAACCATGTTGCGTTCTCATCGGAGAGATTGTGCTGTTGTTGGGCTTGGTGTTATTGCTTTGACCCAAGTCCAGTCCATGAACAGGGGGAGAAGGTGTTCTTGGAAAAAGAATTGGTTGCTTAATCATGGCTAATTCTGTCATATGCCTTTGCTGCGGAAGCTCCAGGAGAATAATACTGATGATTTCAGAAATTATCTCCAGATGACGGACCCAGTCTTTCACCATCGAATGGCTTTGCTGTCCCCTTATATTACGAAGCAGGACACCTGCATGCAGCAAGCCATCTCTCCCGAGCAAAGGCTCGTCGCCACCTTGCGGTACTTGGTGATGGGGAGAAGTCTCCAGGACCTGAAGTTCACAACTGGGATCTCCCCACAGGCTCTGGGAATCATTATTCCAGAGACCTGTTCTGCCATAATTCAAGTCCTGCAGAAGGACTATATTAAGGTATATTTTATCCTTTAACATCACATTCTATGTATTTAATGTTTGCTAATGTATTGTATTCATTTCATCATTACATAATTACCATGATTGTAATATGCTGTGAATGTCCTCTTAGTCCTCATGTATGCTGTAAGCTTTTAATGCTCCTTTTTTGTCCTTCATGCATATTTGCCTTCACTAACCTCCCCAGCATGCTATCCTGGGCCCATACACACCTAGCCTAGTCACTTAACAATGTATTTTGTCAGCTCCATTCTAGTGCTTACCCTAAACACCCCCTAAAATGTGTCCAAATGTTATTGTTGACCTTAAATTCAGGCAGAGTGCAAAAGGCTTTTTTTTTTGGGCCCAAACTCATTTTGAACCCCCCCCCACCGCTAAGTCAACCGATACCAATACTCTATCTGCTGACTTTGCCAAACCCATACACATTATACCTACCTCTATTGTGGTCATATGTATGGCTGATTTAAAATAGATTCCGCGCTTAGGTTAATATGGGTTGCTGCCCACCCTTTTTGGATTCCCAAGGGAACTTACAGAGGTATGTATAGAAAATGGGGTGATTGGCGCTACCCTATATGGTGCTAGGTGGTTAGTCAGGAAGCAGCATAAATAATATACTGGATTTCTAACACCAAATCAGAAGTGAGTGTGCTCCCTCACGGGGATATAGTATGTGAATTGAAAACAAATATCAGTGCTCAGAAAACGTATATATCCACAATCTAGAGAGTGAATGCGTATTAAAGAAATAAGTATAAGCTAACTCCAATTAGCTGTGATTAAATATTAGAAATAAAAATAGAAAAATATAAAACTATATAAAACTCAGTAATAGCATATAGGACTATATAGCATAATCGTGCAAGGGTGTCCAGGGGAATCCACACCCTATCATACAAACATTAGGCGTGTGAACATAACCCACTAATACAGTGCAATAAGTCCACTTTTAAACATGAATATATTAAGTGTCCAAATAGTTAGCCCAAAAATTGATCGAAGTCAAAAAAGCATACATGTGAAAAATAAATAAATAGATAGTCCCAAAATATTCAGTGTTCCATATATAAAGTGACTTCCGTGCTCGACAGGTAATGTGACTGTAGTGATCCCCCAATGGGTCCCCACTCACCGGACGTAGATACCCCTGCAGTAGGGATGAGCCGAACACCCCCCTGTTCGGTTTGCACCAGAACATGCGAACAGGGAAAAAGTTCGTTCGAACACGCGAACACCGTTAAAGTCTATGGGACACAAACATGAATAATCAAAAGTGCTAATTTTAAAGGCTTATATGCAAGTTATTGTCATAAAAAGTGTTTGGGGACCTGGGTCCTGCCCCAGGGGACATGGATCAATGCAAAAAAAAGTTTTAAAAACGGACGTTTTTTCGGGAGCAGTGATTTTAATAATGCTTAGAGTCAAACAATAAAAGTGTAATATCCCTTTAAATTTCGTAGCTGGGGGGTGTCTATAGTATGCCTGTAAGGGGGCGCATGTTTCCCGTGTTTAGAACAGGCTGACAGCAAAATGACATTTCCTGTCCCGTCAATAGCCGCAAGTAGTTTTAAATGACTTTTTTTCCTATGAAATGTCATTTTGCTGTCAGACTGTTCTAAACATGGGAAACATGCGCCCCTTTACAGGCATACTATAGACACCCCCCAGCTACGAAATTTAAAGGGATATTACACTTTTATTGTTTGACTTTAAGCATTATTAAAATCACTGCTCCCGAAAAAACATCAGTTTTTAAAACTTTTTTTTGCATTGATCCATGTCCCCTGGGGCAGGACCCAGGTCCCCAAACACTTTTTATGACAATAACTTGCATATAAGCCTTTAAAATTAGCACTTTTGATTTCTCCCATAGACTTTTAAAGGGTGTTCCGCGGCATTCGAATTGGCCGAGAACACCCCAAATTGTTCGCTGTTCGGCAAACTTGCGAACAGCCGATGTTCGAGTCGAACATGAGTTCGACTCGAACATGAACAGTCGAACATGAGTTCGTCTGTTCCTCCATCAAGCTAGTATCTCTGTTCGGTCAGGATCCGAGTATGGCTATTCATAGCTTCCCAGGGCGTTCTCCATCAACAAACAGCAGAGTCTTCTAGGACTGTGATCTGTCATGTGCAGCAGCTCTCCTGGGATCCTGATGAAGAGGATGTGGAGGAGCCCAGCTTGACCTGGGTATAGCATTGTTGAACATACTTCTTGTCAAGAATTGAATGATGTTAACTAGATGTTATTGATCACAAATTTCTGATTTAACAAAGTGGATTACATATCAATAGACAGTAGTAGCCAAAAATGAATGAAAATGCTGGGATCAGAATGATGGTCTTTTCTATTTGTTAACATTCAATTTGCAACAGTCATGAGCTCAAAACTGTATGTGTTTGATGGCCAAAAACCTAAAACTATATACCATTTTCATACACAGGAAAGTCTCAGCCAGGAGGAGGCCGTGGCAAGCGGCCTGACTGAATCCCAGGTTCATCCCCTCCCCCCTCCAACCAAAAGAACCAGGAAGGCAAGGAACCTGGAGGAGGCCACGGCTGCTTTCCTAAAACACTACTGTGGCAATTAGCACGGTCCCTGATGGCCAGGAGGCATTTGGATGCATCACAGCAAATAAATTAATACAGATGGAGGCCCAGCGCACTATATGCGAGGAGATAATTCTGCAGGCCCTAAACAAGGAGACGAGGGGTGAACTCACCCATCAAACACACCTCTGTGAGTTGGACCATGCTCTTCCACCACCTCCACCAACAATACAGCCACCCCACCCCCCACAGCTGCCTAGAAGGAAATGTTGAGAGTGATGGCCTGGGTTTGGTGTGGTCTGGCAAAAAACGCAGGCTGTTGTAAGACCACAGCCTTGGGACATATATGTCATCTGCTGCTGCTCCCGATCTCTCGGGGTCCTGGACCGTATTGTGCTCCCTATTAAATGGACTCCTCAGGTTACCAATTTTAACAGTCAAATAATTGATGTCTGCCCTGGGGTACAAAGGCTTCACCAACTCCAACTATTTCGCCATCGTTTCCTTCTTCTTTATTTTGATATGGCCTTGTGCTCCCTATTCAATTACAAATTTTGGTTTTGACAAATACTTGGCTGTGTGTTTTACTTCAACAGTTTGTTTGTGAGTAGGCAAGTACATTTCAAAAATACAATGTCAAATTAACAAGGGACACCAACATAGTTGTATCTTTGAGGTTAAAAAATACAAGATAATAATGGTGTTGTGGTAACACAAAACGAAAAAAAAAATATTCTGGAGAAAAAAATATATATTTATATTATTCTGGAGATCACTAGAAAAAAACAAAAAAGAACTCTGACAAACAAAGCAGCTTCATTATTATACCATTATAAAGAAGAAGAGAATGTGCTGCATTGAGAGATTTCATAATTCACAAATGTGATATCTCCATTACAAACGCTAGTTTTACAAGACTGATCGCTTCCGGCTCATCCTTCATTCCGAGCATGCGTGTTTGTACTTTGAATTTTTGTCTGACGAACTTGTGTACACACGATCGGAAAGTGCGACAACAAACATTTGTTGGCGGAAAATTTGAGAACATGCTAGCCAAAATTTGTTGGCGGAGAGTCCGATGGAGCATACACACGGTCGGACTTACCGCCAACATGCTCACATCCAACATTTCCCGTCGGAAAATCCGATCGTGTGTAGGCGGCATAGGAGGGGATATCCCCTACCTTTAGAGAGATCTCCTCTTTGTTCCCGATATTTCACTAGAACAAGAAAATCTTCCAGGTGGGACACAGACAGCAAAAAAAGAAAATATAACAGGGGTCATAATCATTCTCCACTCTATCCAAAACAACAGGACAAAAATCTGTCTTTGCATACACTTGAATGCCAAACTTCATACACTTTGTCAATACTTTCATCTGTAGCTGCAGCAATTAGAGCATACTCTCCAAAAGATTGTGGGTTGCTGGATATTGTGGATTTGCTCACTGCAGAGCTTGGCCAACCTTCCCTTTTCATAAATTAAAATTATAATATCTGATTTTATATTGTTCTTCATTTTCCATTTACACTCCCATTTTTCCCCTTATGTATTTTTCAATAACAGGATAGGAAAACAGCATCAATTTAAACCATATCAATCCAGATGCAAACCTATACTATTCCCAAACTCTACTTTGTTGTAGCTAGAGCAACTATAACATAGACATGTACTGAAGATGAAAGACAGTATAAATAACAGATAAGGACCCCTAATACAAAGAATGCTATATGCATATGAGTAATGACTGCCTGTCTGATGTAACATGTGGTAAACATACCCTCAGATAACGTCAACTAGAACAAAAAAAAAAGAATAAAATCGAAAATTAAATCAGCATATACGTGCTACATTTTTTAAAACTGGAGAACATATGGAAGTACGATAAAACAATATTACTGCAGTAAAATATGTATGATTATGATGTCTGGGCCCCCTTCTGCTGCTAATAAATTTAGGCTGATAGTATAACTCAAATTCTCAAAAAGTTGGGACACTGTGTAAAATCTACTGTACATGAAAACAGAATGCAATGATTTGCAAATCGCATAAACCCATTCTTTTTTCACAACAGAAAATAGAAAACATATCAAATGTTTAAATTGAGAAAATGTACCATTTGAAAGAAAACAAGGTCATTTTGAAATTGGTAGCAGCAACATGTCTCAAAAAAGTTGCGATAGGGCGAAAAAAAAAAAAACTGGCAAAGTAAGTGGTACTAACAAGGAAGAGCAGGAAGAACATTTTGCAATTAATTAGGTTAACTGGCAACAGGTCAGTAACAGGATTGGGAATAAAAAGAGCATCTTAGAGAGTCAAAGTGTTTCAGGAGTAAAGATGGGCAAAAGTTCGCCAATCTGTGAAAAGCTCCATCTACAAATTGTCAAACAATTTCAGAACAATGTTCCTTAATATAAAATACTTTAACCACTTCCAGCTCGGCCGATAGCAAAATGATGGCCAGGCGGTGGTTAAGTTATCCTGACTGGGCGTGATATGACGTCCAGCAGGATAAGCCACTAACGTGCGCCCTGGGAGTGCGCAGCGATTAGTGGTGCAGTTTTTCAGTCTGACACACCGCAAAAGCGATCCCGGTAAAGAGCCTCTGATGGAGGCTCTTTACCACGTGATCAGCCATGTCTAATCACAGCTGATCACAGTGTATACAGGAAGAGCCGTTTATCGGCGTTTCCTCACTCGCGTCTGACAGACGCGAATAGAGGAGAGCCGATCAGCGGCTCTCCTGACAGGGGGGTCTGTGCTGATTGTTTATCAGCACAGCTCCCCCGCGGATGGCCACCCAGGGCCACCAGGGATGCTGCCAGGACCACCAGGGATGCCCACAAAGGACGCCCACCAGGTATGCGTGTTATACGCCAATAAATACGGTACTTCCCCTGCCTCTGAAAGAATAAAACTATCAGTCCCTCCCCTCACTCCAGCATGTTAGGCGTAATCCTAGACTCTGATCTCTCCTTTCAGCCCCAATTCCAGTCACTGTCAAAAACTTGTAGACTTCACCTAACGTCTCAAAAATTCACCCCTTTTTAACTAATGAAGCCACCAAGCTACTCATTCTCTCCCTTGTTGTTTCTCGCCTTGACTATTGTAACTCCTTTCTCTTAGGCCTGCCTCTACGCAGGCTATCTGTCTCATAGCCAAAACAGAAAGTGATGGCACATCCCTCCAAAGTGAGGGAATTCCTAGCTGTCACTTGCATATCTGTACTGTGGACAACCAAAAATGTAGGACTTTCTTTCACTTTCACATCTAGTGAAAAAAAAACAGTAAACAGAAATAGAGAGGGGGCACAGGCTGCAATAATTCTAATCCCTCTCCACTGTCCAAAACTAAAAAAAAGTGTTGCCTTTAGTACTTTAAAATGTATCTATACCCAAGAACAAAAATGCATATAATATATTGCAGCGTAACAGTCCTTATATGTGGTTGCTGCATTTTTTTCTTTTTCCCTTCACCTGTGGATCCTGCCAGTAACACTTCTCCTGTCATAGGATAACAATGTTTACTCAGTGTATTGGATATATAACTCATATAGTGTTGTCACACTAGGACAGGAAGTGTGTTAGGATTACAGAATCCCCCCCCCCCTCCATTTCCATAACATGGGAATGTTCTTTAGTTTACAGACGTTAACCAGACAAAGTTTGTGGGTGGCTATGTGGGGGGCCCAGAGATAGTGCCTGCTAGTAAAGGGGGGGACCTGAGGCTGCCATTCAACACAAAGGTGGCAGCACTCCAACTCATTACACTCTGTACAAATGGATATCAGTTCCCCAATACACTTCATAACTCTTCTATCTCTTTAGTTGTGTAGCATTTTTGAGCCTGTGCTGCTGAGCCTGTACTGGACTCCACCAGTCCAACATCCCTTCACCTCAGTCCCAGCGATTTGTATATTACGCTTGAATACTAGGAAGCTGAACTCTTGTACATGCCTTATGCTTGTTCTTCTCCAGAGGCTTCATTCCATCTTCCGTAACTTCCAGGCTGGGTCCCTAGGATGCCCCCGTTCCGTGATATTGGACCCATGGTGGGGTTCTGATTGCTAGGGAAGGAGACTAAACACACAAGCTTCTTCACTACCAGGGTCTTCTGTCACCTTTGTCAAGTGGTGACAGTTCAACACGATGTTCTCAATACACATTCCTGTACATATTCTTCTAAGAGCCCCTTAGTTAGTCCATTGGTGCCGCTTCTTGCTCTAAAAAGTAGTCATACCTTAATTAGGTCAGAGAGTCCTTAGAGTCTATTGGTCCTGATGATGTCCAGTGACATAATACATAGAGGCAGGACTTCTGGTTGCCTAATTCACATCCAGTGACATCACCGGATTCCTCCCCGTGGAATGCACACTGGCACCAGTTTCCAGAGCACCAGCAACAGTTCTGACATTTTGTTTGGTTGGCCATACCGGGTGCCAGATGAGGCACCATAATATGTGAGTGAATATTCCTTACTTTTAGATTTATTTTAAACTTTATTAAATGCGTTGCGCAATGATACTCTCTCTGTGGCGTTTTTGCACCTCTGTCTGAGTAACATGTTAAGGTAAAAGCACGCATTGCCAGTGATCTCCCTTGGAGTGCTGAAATATTGGATCCCAGCTTAAGGCATATATTGACCTACTTAATATTAAGGGGTCATCTGCAGATGACAAATATGTGAACAATGGATTGAAGTGCAGCATGGCCACCAATTGATTAGCGCACCTATTATTGAATTATCAGCATATGGTTTTAAGTGTGACTCACATGCTTGGACTTTTTTAAGTAGTGATCTATGGATAGTCAAGTACAGAAATGTAATATTGAATTATAGCACTCATGCACTTTGGGAAATACACAAGTGCTGCTTTTTCATTGGTCAAGCATGAGGTCAGACCTTTGGAATCCCTAAGGGGATCCCACAAGGCATAGATAAGTGAAAAGTAGTGGATTACATTCGTAGCAGAATGGCTGAGTAGACCTGGAACTGAACCATCCTACTAACTGCAGCTTCCCCAGGAGGTTGGCCCCCATCTTTTTATGTGTTTGCCCCAGCAGAGGGCAGTATGTCCCCAAAAAGCAAAGAAAAATTACACTGCTTGCAATACAACTACTTAGTGCACAGGATCCCCACTGTATTCTGGGCAGGATCAAATAATAAAAATTAAAAAACTACTGACACCGTCCACTGCCCTACTGACACCAACCTCTGCTTCACTGACACTGCCTCTGTCCTACTGATAGAGTCCACTACTCTACTGACACATCTACTGCTCTACTGACTGACAACATCCACTGCCTTACTGATACCAACTCTGCCCTACTGACATGTCCACTGCTCTACTGACACCGTCCACTGCTCTGACACCGTCCACTGCTCTACTGACACCAACCTCTGCCCTACAGATACTGTCCACTGCCCTACTGACCCTGTCCACACACCATCCACTGCCCTACTGACACTGGCTACACCCCGTCCACTGCTCTACTGACACTGTCCACTTGACCTCCAGCACGTTAACCCCCTTTATGACCAGGCCACAAATAGAGTTTTCTGTTGGTGGTATTTAAACACCACTGCGTTTTTTTTTTTTTGCGCTACTAACAAAAAAATACTGACAATTTTGAAGAAAATTATATAAAAAACGAACACCCATGCAAACATGGGGCAAATGGCGTGATGGCGTACAGTGCGTAGCCACGCCTTACATGTTTCGTCATAAATGACTTCTTCAAAGGTGCCCCTTTGAAGATGTCATTTATGATGAAACATGTTTGCACGGGTGTTCGTTTTTTATATGCCGGCTTTTACAACTTTTTAGTACTGTATGGCGGAGTTTGTTTCTTTTGCCTTGTTTTACCAATAAACATTTTTTAATTTACTACACTATTGGAGCCCTTTTCTGCTTCCTCTCCCACCTACAACCTTCAGGTCGAGTGGGTGTCCCCCTCCAGGCAGACGGGTTGGATCAGTCTCTTATTGGAACGCTCCATTCACCAGCCAAGTTGGACGCCACCATTCAGCTGTCCCCGCAGAGGGCTGTATCTGCATGCGCACAAGACCTCGCCAACAGGGGGGTCCACCACTCCTGGTAAGGGTCCATCCTTAGTGTCCTCCAGATTCACTGTCTGCTGGGATATATCCTCACATCTCTTTCTCCTTGTTCCACCTATATTGGCTGTCTTTGATGACCTGTGGATCTCTGACTTTGCCTTCACGGGATTGATGCACTTCCACTGATTTGGTTTTGAATGGACTTCACTCACCATGTTTATGATTTTTGATCACGTTTATTCTATTTATAAGTTTTATTATTATATATAGAGCACTTAATTCATTCACTATTGATCTATTCAGTATTTTTTTAAGATATTTGATTTTGATTTATTAATTATTCAATATTTATATTCATTTATTTATCTATATAAGTAACATATGAATTTCTGATTGCAAGCGCACTTAATTGTATTTATTATAGTCTATTACACAGATATTGGTGTTTTTTTGTTGCAGTTGTAGTCTAGCATTTTTTTTACTCTGTAGCGCAGGTTTCCCTTTCTTTTTACTACAGTCCACTTAACATGGTTTACTATGGGACACGTTCACATCTATGCATTTTTCAGTCACTGCATTTTTGGAAAGGGTCAGGGACTTTTTTATGTTGCCTTTTTGGTGCATTAGACTTCAATGGACATGCTGGGGTAATGATTTTTTTTCTGTGTTTTGTGTTTTTTGATCTTAAACAACAAAAACATCTCCCCTTAAAAAAAAAAAAAAAAAAAAGCAAAATGCATAAAAAAAAAAAAAAAAAAACGTGTGAAAAACTAGTCAAAGGCTCCATTCACACTAATGCATTTTTTTGCTGTTTTTGCAGAAACACAAGACATTTTTTTAACATGGGTTCCTATGGAACACATTCACATCAACGCATTTTTGTGCCTCTGAATTTTTGATAAGGGTCAAAGACTTTTTTTTCAACAGCATGCAGTGTTTTGCATGTAAAAACTTCAATGGACCTGCATCCAAAATGCAAGTACTGAGTTTTTGTTTTTTTTTGTGCTTTACAGTCACTGTAAATAGCCGGTTGCTGAGAAGCGGGCCGGGAAGCCGGCCGACGCGTCATTAATAACTGATGAGTCATCAGCTGTCAGCGGGATTCTCCACTGACAGCTGAATGTAAACAAATGAATTGCCAGCAAAAAAAAAATGTGTGGAAAAAAATGGCGTGGCGTTCCCCCCCAAAATCCATACCAGCCCCTTATCCGAGCCTGCAGTCCAGCAGGTCAGGAAAGGGAGGGGGAGGACCAAGCGAAACCCCCCCCACCCCACTCCGAACCATACCAAGATGCATGCTCTCAACATGGGGGAGTGCTTTGGGGCAGGGGGGCTCTTCCTGACAACCCTGGGTGGTGGTTGTAGGGGTCTGAAGGCTTATCAGAATATGGAATCCCCCTTTAACAAGTGGACCCCCAGATCCCGGTCCCCCTCCCCCATGTGAATGAGTATGGGGTACATTGTACCCCTACCTATTCACCAAAAAAAAAGACGTGTAGTGCTACAAAACACAAGAGACACTTTTTGACAAGTCCTTTATTAAAAATTGTGTCTCCTCCCTCCGGTGTTTCTTCTCCCTCTTCTCTCTCTGGTGGTTTCTTCTCCCTCCGCTGTCTCTTCTCTCTCTTCTCCCTCCGGTGGTCTCTTCTTCCTCCGGTGATTTCTTCTCTCTCCGCTGTTTTCTCCCTCCGCTGTCTCTTCTCTCTCTTCTCTCTCTGGTGATGTCTTCTTCGTCCGCCACCGCTGTCCACTAAAAATAAAAAACACGGCCTTCCGCCGACGCTGGCTGCCTCCATTGTGTCAGCTTCCGCTGTCTTCTATTTCTTATATAGCCATGGGGCGTGGCCATCCAGTGATGTCACCCCGAGACCCCACCCATTATGACGTCACGAGGAGAGGGGTCTCCAGGTAATGTAAAAAAAAAGCAATAAAGAAAGAAAAAACATGTTCCCTCCCCTTAAAAAAATCAACCAAACCCTTATTCGAGCATGCAGCTACCTGCCCTCAACATTGGGGGGTACCTTGCCAGGGGGGGCCCCCCTGGAAAATAACCTTGTCCCCATGTTGAAGAGGACAGGAGCCTCTTCCCCATAACCCTGGCCTGGTCACCTCAAACACACTGAAAACATGTAAATGCACTGCAAATGCACTGAAAATGCACACAAATGGGCATGCAGAAACAGAGTGAATACAGAGTTTGTGTTATAAATGAGGCCTACATTTGAAAATATGCATGTACCTATTGAGTATACATGGTCATATGGATGTACGCAGATACAGTATGTGCATACAAATGAGTGAACCTTTAAACTCAAGGAATATAAAAAAAATCCACCTTAGGTACAGTATGTCTAGGGGTGTATGAATAAGATATAAACACTTAGCACTTTATTCCTTGCTCCAGCAGGTTCCCTCTATCACTGCAACCAGTCCCAAACAGCCTGCTCTCTAATCTGCGACCGACTTTGTTCACACTCCAGCCTTCTCAGCTTACAATACAGAGCTACGGACCCTCTGTTGTACATAATGACACCAAGGCTCTGCCCAGTGGAGCTTCAAACAAAGAAAGAGAGGTCCAGAGCCCACTGGAGCAGGGGTACAAAGTGGGGGTTTAAAGGATAATATTTAAAATAATACCTGATGATTTTTGTGATTACATCAGTATGAAAACAAATTTAAAAATGGCATTTTTTTATTTATACTAATGTAAATATATCTACCAGATTCCACAAGATGGCAGACTTGCCACAATTTAACATATGCAAGACGCTATACAGAGTGTAGCTACATATACTGTAGATCAGGGGTAGTGAATTAAAATTCAAGGAGGTCCGGTAACTAAAAAAAAAAAATTTGGCCGAATCACAAGTCTGTGCCATGAAAGATTGTATGTGTCTACTTTCCTTTTTTTGTCGCAAACACGCTCTCTAGCGCTTTTCTTACTGTTTCCTCCACACACTCTGGTCATACCCTGTAAATGTCCCCAATAGAATTCCCCCTTACATTAGGTGCCCCTACCACAATAGTTCATTACATTGGGTGCCCCCATCAAAATACCCCCATAAATCAATTGCCACCATCAGAGTGCCCCCTTACATCAGGTGTCCCCATCAGAGTGCCCCCTTACATCAGGTTTCTTCATCAGAAGGCCCCCTTACATCTGGTGTCTCCCATCAGTGTGCCACCTTGCATTATTTGTCCCCATCGGAGTGCCCCCTTACATTATGTGCCATCATCAGAGTGCCCCTTTACATCAGGTGTCTCCATCACATCAGGTGTGCCCATCAGAGTGCCTTTTTACATCAGGTGCCCCCATCAGAGTGCCTCTTTACATCAGGTGTTTCCATCAGAGTGCCCCTTTACATCAGATGCCCCCATCAGAGTGCCTCTTTACATCAGGTGTTCACATCAGAGTGCCCCTTTACATCAGGTGTCCCCATCAGTATGCCCCTTTACATCAGGTGCCCCCATCAGAGTGCCTCTTTACATCAGGTGCCCCAATCAGAGTGCCTCTTTACATCAGGTGTTCCCATCAGAGTGCCCTTATACATCAGGTGCCCCCATCATCGTGCCCCCTTAACATAATATGTGCCTATCAGCATGCCCCTTTAAAAAATATGTGCCCATCACTGTGCCCCCACTAACATATGTGCCCATTAGAGTGCCCCTTAAAATAAAATGTGCCCATCAGTGTGTAATGTGCCCCTTGACATAAAATAAGGGGTATGTTGACGGGTACATTCTATGTTAAGGGGCACTCTGATGGACATATTTAATGTTAAGGGGCACACTGATGGGCACATTTATTGTTAATGGGCCCGCTGATGGACACATTTTATGTTAAGGGGCATGCTGAAGAGCACATTTTATGTTAAGGGGCACGCTGATGGGCACAACAAAATATGCCCATGCGCGTTCCCCTTATCATTAAATATGCCCATAAGCGTGCCCCTTAACATTAAATATGCCCATCATAGTGCCCCTTAACATTAAATATGCCCATCAGAATGCCCCTTATTTAATGTTAAGGGGCACACTTTGTGGCAGGCAGGGATCAGTAGGTAACAAGCTGCTGGGGACGAGAGCTACATCGGTGAGTTTTGCTGAAGGGGCATGCATAGAAAATCATACCTTGCGGCTCCCGACTCTCACTCGATAACAACAGCAGGGGGCGGGGGCATGCACGTGATGTCATGGCTTACCTCGCAGCTCTCAGCTCTCGCTCGATAAAAACAGCAGGGGGCGGGAGTGTGCGCGTGACGTCATGGCTTGCCTCACCGCTCCGGGTGGGAGCTGTGAAATAGAAAACAGCCGGGGGGGGAGGGGGCAGGGTGCACACGTGATGTCATTGGTTGCAGGGCGCCCGCGGCCCCAGCAACCAATGACTGCTGAGCTGAGCAGCGGAGATGTAGCGCTGTACGCTGGCAGCCTGGCGGTCCGGACAGGAGTGTTGCTCGGTCCGTGCTCGGACCGCAGGCTGCCATTTAGTGACGGCTGCTGTAAATAAACAGTGCTCTGTACATTTTTTTTCATGTGTTCATAACACATGATTCACAATAGAATGGAATGTTCGATGTTTCAAATGGAACAGACTTAATATCCTGGCAAACAGTGGAGAATGTGATATCACGCTTTTTCCTTGTCAAAATATTTTATTATGTATTCAGTTGTTAGACAAGTTAGACAGAATAAAGATTATACAGTCAGAGTGATAAAGTTCACTCACATATACCCAAAAGCAGTACTATTACAATCTAAGTTCAATAAAAAGACAAATGTTGAGTTATTAATAAACCCTTGATAAGTGGTACCTAAATATCTTAAATAATATGATCATTAAAGATCTTACGTTACTAAAGGTGATCTTAATAACTCAATATAGGTAAAAACAAATTGTACATATGTTTCAATAATTAAATGTGAGTATAAGTAGAGAGAAAAGAATAAAAAAGAAAAGAAAAAAGAAAAGGAAAAAGAAAAGGAAAAAGAAAAGGAAAAGGGTAGAGAGTAAAGAGGAGAAAAGGGAATCCGCGGGATCGAGCCAAGAGTAATCACTATTACTGAAACTAAGGCATTGGGGATGTTATCTTCTTAATCAACTACAATGGCAATAGCACTTGTTTATCAAATGTTGAGGTAGAAAATCATCTATCCAGGGCTGCCAAATTTTTTCAAATTTAGGAATCATGTTTGTTTCAAGAGCTACAGTATTACTGTAATTTAGCATGAGACATAGTATTGTTCATTCTATTCACTGTTTCTTCAATTACCAAATCTGGAGTTCTCCAAGCCTTCGGCAGCGTTTGTTTGGCTGCTGTAAAAAGCTGAATCAATAAATTGAATTGAGAATGTGTTAAAATTTCCAGTTTCAGACTGAGAAGAGCCGTTACAGGATCTAAAGTGATTTCTCTTTAAATAACTTTGACGCCATATTAAATATTTTCTTCCGAAATTTTTGAGCTTTAGGGCATACCCACCAGGTGTGAAAGTATGTGCCCAAATCCGAACAATCACGGAAACAAAGTGCAGAAAGATTATGTGTGTATTTGGCTACTCTAATAGGTACAAGGTACCATCTAGATAAAACTTTATAATTTGCCTCTACCGCCAAGACATTGGGGGAGGTTGCCTTCGTTACTGACTAGATTTGATTCCAATCTGCATTTTCTAATGGTCGTTCCAGGTCTGTCTCCCATTTCTGTACATATGAAGGTTTTTCTGAATTGGGATGAACTAATATTTGAGAATATAATAGTGATATTATACCTCTGGAATGTGGGGCATTTTTACAAAAAGTTTCAAAGCTAGTCAATCGGTTAAGGGGGGTATCTGAATTTAGAAAGGGTGTGAACAATTTTTTTATTTGTAGATACCTAAACAGCTCTGGTTGGGGCAATCCATAAGATTCGCAAAAGGGATAAAGGTTGAAGAATTTATGAATTTATGCATTGTCAAGAGATCAAGGGAAACCCAATCTTTGAAAGATTTAGGTGAAACCCATGCAGGCTAAAAAGCTGGGTTTTTATAAAATGAAAGAAGAGGATTGTGTAGTGATTGTAGGTGGCTAGCAGTTTTGATTTTATCCCAGAGAGAGAGATAATGCTTAGTAATAGGATATCTTAGTTCTTTACGATCTTTTGGAGAGATCCAAAGTATGTTAGATATTGAAAGTGGGTAACAATCCGCTGCTTCGATAAGCACCCATAAATACATTTTGTAGTTTGCTTGATATTTAGTAAGGCTAGCTAAATGTGCTGCCTTATAATAATTCACAAAATTAGGAAATCTCAAACCGCCGTTTATTTTGGGGAGAAATAACGTTTATTGTTGTATTCGTGGTTTGGAAGTACCACATACAAATGGCAATGTTCTTTTCTGTATAATTCTCAAGAAATATGTAGGGATCGGAATTGGCAAAACTCTGAATAAATATAATATTTTGGGAAGTATTGTCATTTTGAGGGCATTTATTCTTCCAAACCACAATAACGGAAGGTAGGACCAAGATTTCAACAAATTTGTTATAGATTTTAGAATTGAGGGGTAATTGAGTGAGAAAAGATTCGATAAGGATGCAGAAAGATCCCTAAATATGGGATTGACTTTTCGTTCCAAGTAAATGGGAGTCCCTGTTTTGCTGAGGTTAATTCCAAGTCTGAAAGGGATATATTTAAGGCTAGGCATTTTTTAGGATTGATGGAAAGGCCAGAAAAAGTAGCAAATTCATTTAGTATTGGAATAAGATTGGGGCCCGAAACCTGTGGGGAAGAGAGAAATAATAGTATATCATCTGCAAATAGACAAATTTTGTGTTGGTAACCACCTGTTATAGTAGGATTTGATCTTATTATTTGTGCAAGTGGTTCAACTAGAAGTGCAAATAATAGAGGGGAAAGTGGGCATCCCTATCATGTGCCTCTTTCAATGTTAAATGATTCTGACTTATAACCTGCATATGTGACATAAGCTCGTGGTTCATTATATAATGCCATGATCCAATTTATATAGTTAGGACCAAAACCCCATTTTTGTAATGTATAATTCAGATATGGCCAAGAAATGGAATCAAAAGGTTTCTTGATGTCTAATGAAAGAAAGCATTGCGTGTTTTTGCAATATGAGCTAGAAGGGTTGCTCTGCGCACATTATCTCCTGCTTGGCGTTTAGGCGTAAAGCCCACTTGGTCTGTATTTACAAAATCTACCAACATTAAAGCATGGGAACAGGACATAGATGCAACGTACACTGAGGATCAGTGGCAAAAAGCTCTGCAAATTACCTTTACTACGACCAAGAGCGCTAATCTATGGGAGGTGACCCACAAAATACTGAGATGGTATTTAACGCCATATAGAATCTCTAAATTTGACCCACAAACTTCTCCCCTTTGTTGGAGGAATTGTGGAGAAATCGGTACGTTGCACCATGTCTTGTGGAAATGCCCAGGTCTACAATCAATATGGTCCAAAGTATTCTATCTAATCTCAAAGTTCATAGGGTCGCGAATTACTCCCAACGCAGCTGTGGCAATACTGTCATTAGGTATAGAATATATACTACCTGAAACGAGAACCATAGTCACACACATCCTCCTTAGTACAAGATTGGTTATAATGCGACACTGGAAAGACGCCAACCCACCCACATTCAAAGAAGTAGTTGAGTCAACTAACTCTCACGCTACATATGAACTAATGTTTGCAGCAGCTCAGGGTAATTATCAGAAAATGAGAGCCAAGTGGTCTAGCTGGTATACATGGTACACAACCAAATATAAAGGATGAATATAGCGGTAAATACTGATTTGTTATATGCTTGAGCTAAGCTATGCAACGTTACATTCTTCTTAAGTATTATCCTTTACTTTTGACTTAAAGTCAATCTACGACACACCACTACTTTATTATTGCACTTTCATTTTTTTTTATTTCTTTTCTTTATTGTTTCTACTGTTATTAATGTTTTTCTTCCTAATCCTAATCCAAGTTATACAAGTCATGAATAACTCTTTATAAACCACACAATACATCCAGGAATTGCTTACTTAATTTCATATATAAACATTTAAAGTTGCTTACGACAACCATATAAATGTATTCTGTGATGTCAATTGCATTTGTACATCTTTTCTACCAATAAAAACAATTGAAGTTAAAGCCCACTTGGTCATGTGGGTCACATCAGCGATCCAATATTTTTATTGAGACAGGACGCAAGAATTTTTGCTAAAATTTTGATATCAGTATTTAACATAGAAATAGGATGATAATTAGAACAGGAAGTTTCATCTGAGTTGGGTTTTCGGAATCATACAAATGATTGCCATCAAGGATTCTTGTCTAAAAGATTTTTTGTCTAGTACATTAATAAATACATGTGCCAACATAGGGGAAATAATGTCTGCAAAAGTGAGATAATATAGTGCTGTATACCCATCGGGGGCCCAGCCTTTTATTTATTTTTAAATCCTTAATGGCAGCCATTACATCTTCGATAGTTATAAGTTCATCTAAGTGATTTTTATGGGAGGAGGATATTTGAGGTAAATTTATGCGTGAGAAAAAAGAATCAGCTTCTTTAGGGTTGAATTTATTTGTTTCCGGATAAAGGGATGATAAGCTAGAACCAAATTTCTGCATGATTTTGAGGGGGTTACTGGTGTATGTATTTCTAGCCTATTTAAGTTTAATTGGTTTAAAAGATTTATTTATAGATTTTAGTGCGCGTGCTAAATATGTACCTGATTTATTAGATCTTATATAAAATGCATTTTTAATACGATACAATGTTTTATCAGCAAAATTTGTAAGGAACAAGTCATATTCGATATCACGCTTTTAAACTGTTTATGAAAAATAAAATTAACATAACCCCTTTGCGCTGACCGTCTTCCAGACCTTTAAGAGTTCTAAAAGCCAGGAGGCAGAAGCGGCATTTGGATGATGTGACCGCGGTGATTGGCTGTCACAGCAGTCACTTGATTGGAAAGCTCCCGATCGCAAGTATGCATCAGGAGCTTAGCGATCCCCGCTGGCTAAGTAGTTTTAAAGTGATATTAAAGGTTCGTTTTTTATTTTCTAAATAAGTTCCTTTAAGCTAATGCATTGTTGGTTCACTTACCTTTTCCTCTGATTTCCCTTCTAAATGCCTTTTTCCTTTGTATGAATTTCTAACTTTCTGTTCCTCCTCTGTAGGCTTGCCCCCATCATCCGAGCTGTTCTGGCTGGGGGTTAGTATGCGTGCTCGCCCCCTCCCTTGGGACTACATCCCTGCGGGGAGACGCTGTGTACATTCACAGGCATGGGAGGCAGGGGAGCTGCGGGCGTGTCTAAGACGCTGTAGCTCCGCCTCCCATGCCTTGTTATTGTTTTGAATGACGATCTCAGCAGCACAGCCCTGCCTTAACTCTGCCCCCTTATTTGCTGCAGTGAAAGTTGGAATAAATAATTAAGTATATTAATTTGTTTTCTTGAATAGTAACTAGTATTTGTTTATACTATGGGCATGCTGGGCAGGCGGGAATGGGCCTGTTAACTGGGTGACGTGTGTTCAACCAAGGCAGAACTAGAAACGAGAACTAGGCTCGTTCTCGTTCTGTCACGCGGCGAAAAAGTGGCAATGCGCATGCGCGATGCCACTAAGCCTCAAGGGAACTGTAGTTCCTTTGAAGCCGTGACATAATTGAAGCGAACGCGATCGACAACCCGGAAGTTTAGGATACAGTACACAGAGGAAAGGAGGAAGTGGAGAAAAATCATACTTCTCTAAAAGGTAATTAAAGTGGTTGTATAGTCTTTTTTTTAACTTTTACCTACAGGTAAGCCTATAATTAGGCTTACCTGTAGGTAAAAAAAATATCTCCTAAACCTGTACGGTTTAGGAGATATTCCCCTTGCTATGAGCCGCTGACTGCTGCGGCGCATGCACACAGGGGATTCTCGGCTGAGGGCCCGGCAACTGCCGGACCTTGCCGGGTAAGAAATCTCCCGCGCGCATGCGTGGGAGTGATGACATCGCGGCTGCAGCCACTCACAGCGCTGGAACCGCGATACCCGGAAGACACGCCGAGGCAACATGACAGCTCCCTCGGCGTGGACCAGGTAAGATACCGACGCCTCGTTCTAAGGTAAGTATTTCATAATTAGCTAGTATGCGGTGCATACTAGCTCATTATGCCTTTTGCTTTACAGGGGTAAAAAATAAAAAAATTTCAGCGGGTATACAACCGCTTTAAATCATTTTGGCTCAAAAAACATCTATATTCCCAATATATATATCACATAGATCACATATTCCCCAATTTTTTTTTACCTTTAAAACCCCTTTAACAGGGCAGCATATATAGTCATGACCAAAAATATTGGCACCCCTGCATTTCTGCCAGATAATGCACCACTTCACCCAGGAAATTGTTGCAACTACAAATGTTTAGGCATTCTTATGTTTATTTATTTTGTTTATATTGGTATGACACAAAAAAAGTGAATGAGTTTCTTACATCTCTCTACTGGAATTTTGGACCATTCTTCTTTTAATACCTGCTCAAGGTCTTTCAGATTGGAAGGGTTCCTTTTCCCAACTGCTGTTTTGAGATCTCTCCACAGGTGCTCTATGGGATTTAGATCTGGACTCATTGCTGGCCAGTTCAGTATTCTCCAGCTCTTTGTCTTAAACCATTTCTGGGTGCTTTTTGATGTGTGCTTTGGGTCTTGTCCTGATGTAAGACCCATGACCTCTGACAAAGACCCAACTTTAAGACACTGGGCCGTACATTGCACTCCAGAATTCTTTGGTAGTCCTCAGATTTCATAATGCCATGCACATGGTCAAGACATCCAGTGCCTGAAGCAGCAAAGCAACCCCAAAACATCAGTGAACCTCCACCAGGGACTGTAGGGACTGTATTCTTTTCTTTAACCTGTTGCCGTCCGCCCACCGTCATATGATGGCGGAGTGGTGCGGCTCTCGTTCTGGGTCGACGTCATATGATAGCGGACCATTCACACAGGGCATGCGTGCGATCGCGGGAGCGCAGCCCTGCACTGTCGGTGGCGGCGTGTCCCTAAGACACAGCTCGTCACCGACAGGGGTGAACAGCCATTGGGCATGGCTGTTTACCACGTGATCAGCCGTGATAACGTCACGGCCGATCACAAATGGTATCCCCCTCCTAAGACTGCGCATGCCCTCGATTGGGAGCACGCGGCGCGGCCATATCAGTGGCGGCGTGTTCCCAGAAACACTGCTCGTCATCGATAAGGGTAAACGGCCAATGGCTGGCGGCTGTTTACCACAGCCACACACCACACCACACACAAAAAGAGAACCAGTCACATCACCCCCCCCCCATTGCAGCTGTCACCCAACAGTCACCACATAAGTGCCCATCAGTGCTTATAAAAATGCACCTGTCACCCATCAGTGCCCACAAAGTGCACCTGGCACCCATCAGTGCCCATAAAGTGCACCTGTCATTGTCAGAGACTGCTATCAGTGGTGCACCTGTCACCCATCAGTTACCATCGCCAGTGACCGTCATCAGTGACCCATCTGTGACCCTCATCTGTCACCTATAAGTCCCATAAAGTGCACCAGTCGCCATCAGAGACTGCCATCAATAACTGTCACCCGTCACCTGTCACCCATCAGTGACCGTCACCTGTCACCCATCAGTGACCATCACCTGTTGCCCATTAGTGACTGTCACCTGTCACCCATCACCTGTCACCTGTCACCCATCAGTGACTGTCACCTGTCACCTGTCAACTATCAGCGAACGTCACCTGCCACCCATCTGTCACCTATCACACAGCCCATCAGTAACCGTCACCCGTCGCACAGCCCATCCAAATGTCCAAAAGAGTATATACCAGTGGGGAGGCATTCCAGATCCTCTCCATGACTGATGAGAGCAGCAGGGAGTTCTCATCAGATTCAAATGCCAATTTCGAATCAAATTCAGCATTTGAACCGATCAATAGTAGTGGATCGGAAAATGAATCAGAGGAAGAATGGATCCCTCCTAAAAGGGCACAGTGCTCTGGAAACCAGGCAGCCACCAGCAATATACCCCAGGATCAAATTCCCAGGCCCAGTACCAGCGCTGCCGCCAGCGATAGACCCCAAAACCAAAGGCCCACTACCAGCGATGCTGCCAGCGAAAGACCAAAAGAAATGCCAAGGTCAAATACCAGCGCTGCCGCAGCATCATGCCCAGATGCCAGCACAGAAACTTCAAATCCCCCAACTACCAGCACTGGAGTGCCACGTCCCCCAAGAGCCAGGGCCGCTACACATCTTCCAGCTGGTCTTGCCAATCCAACATGGCTGCCTTCTGACTCAGGATCAGCAAGAATTCCCCCTTTCACCGCACAGCCAGGTGTGCATGCCAATACCCAAAATTTTACTGAAATCGATTGTTTTTATTTATTTTTGCCTGACATTGCTGCAATTCATTGTGGACCAGTCCAATTCATCAACTATGCTTGCACGTGAACTGACCCTGGCCTGTTTTATGGACTATGCTTTTGCCTACCGCTTGGACTGATCTGTTGCCCTGCTACTGTATTACACAGTATTTTTTTTTTCAATTTTTTTGTTGTCTCTGGGTTTCGTAATTTCCAGATTAGGGTCTGGAGTCCGGAGGCTTCATAGAAATTTGGGTGGGTGAAGCCTCTACCCCTATGCCCCTGTGCACAGGTCTTACCTTATTGCGGCCCTCAGCCTGCTGCTGGCTTACTGCCATCATGCCTCTTTCTGCCGCATAAACTGACCACACCTCTGCCTGCTACCTGGACTGTGGAAATAATTAGCTGTAGCAAGAGGCAATATGTTTATGAAGAGTTGGAGAGCAGTACAATAATGAGTGCAGGCAGGTAATGGTGTACCTGGACCAATATTATGGCTGTGCTGGCTGTCTCTGCCTCGACAATTTCTATGGACAAATGCTTTGGCTGTGCCGACTATATCCTTGTGCTGACTATAGACAGTATTCCTGCCTGCTGCCTGGATAATTACTATTGTTGTTACTAAGCACATCCTTGCCTGCTGCCTGCTGCTTGCTGCCTGAACAAATTCTCTCCTCTGGGGACATTACTAAAAGCACAGGTAATACTTTTTTTTTTAACCTTCCCTCAATAGAATTTATTTTGGAGTGTAATTTTTGGTATGTAAATGCTATGTTTTAGAAATATGAAGGGCCTTCAAAAATGATAGGTTGTCAGGAAATTAGATGTGTAATTTATGCTTGTAGAACGTCTGAAGGTCCTACTTCAATGGTGGGCCTCTGTATGTGGTCAGGCTGTGTAAAAGTCTCACACGTGTGGTATCGCCATACTCAGGAGGAGTAGCAGAATGTATTTTGGGGTGCCATTTTTGCTATGTACATGCTATGAGTTGGAAATATCTTAAAAATGGACAACTTTGTGTAAAAAAAAATGCATTTTCATTTTTTTTCCACATTTTCCAAAAACATCTGGAAAAAAATGAACCATTCAAAAGACTCATAATGCCTCATAGATTATACGTTGGGATGTTTGCTTTCCAAAACAGGGTCATTTTGTGGGCGTTTCCATTGTCCTGGTGCTCCAGGGCCTTCAAAAGTGTAATAACTGGTTGAGAAATTAGATGTGTAATTTATGCTCGTAGAACGCCTGAAGGTGCTACTTCAATGGGGGGCCTTTGTATGTGGCCAGGCTGTGTAAAAGTTTGACACATGTGGTATCTCCATACTCAGAAGGAGTAGCAGAATGTATTTTGGGGTGTAATTTTTGCTATGTGCATGCTATGTGTTGAAAATATCTTAAAAATCAATAACGTTGTGTAAAAAAAAATGCGTTTTCATTTTTTTTCCACATTTTCCAAAAACTTCTGGAAAAAAATGAACCGTTCAAAGGACTCATTATGTCTCATAGATTATACGTTGGGGTGTCTGCTTTCCAAAATAGGGTCATTTTGTGGGCGTTTTCATTGTCCTGGTGCTCCAGGGCCTTCAAAAGTGTAATAGGTGGTTGAGAAATGAGATGTGTAAGTTATGCTTGTAGAACGCCTGAAGGTGCTACTTTACTGGTGGGCCTCTGTACGTGGCCAGGCTGTGTAAAAGTCTCACACATGTGGTATCGCCATACTCAGGAGGAGTAGCAGCAGAATGTATTTTGGGGTGCCATTTTTGCTATGTACATGCTATGTGTTAGAAATACCTTAAAAATGGACAACTTTGTGTAAAAAAAATGCGTTTTCATTTTTTTCCCACATTTTCCAAAAACTTTTGGAAAAAATGAACCGTTCAAAAGACTCATTATGCCTCATAGATTACGTTGAGGTGTCTGCTTTCCAAAATGGGGTCATGTTGTGGGTGTTTCCATTGTCCTGGTGCTCCAGGGCCTTCAAAAATGTGATAGGGCATCATGAAATTATATGTGTAATTTATGCTCCTAGAAAACCTGACGGTGCTCCTTGCATGTTGGGCCTCTGTATGTGGCCAGGCTGTGAAAAAAGTCTCACTCATTTGGTATTGCTCTACTCAGGAGGAGTAGAAGAATGTGTTTTGGTGTGTAGTTGCAAGCATGCATATGCTGTGTGAGAAAAATAACCCATTAATATGACAATTTTGTAAAAGAAAAAGAAAAAACAAATCTTCAGTTTGCAAAGAATTGTGGGAAAAATTTACAGCTTCAAAAAACTCATCAGGCGACTTACTAAATACCATGGGATGTCTTCTTTCCAAAAAGGGGTAATTTGGGGGTATTTGTACTTTCCTGGTTTGTTAGTGTCTCAAGAAATGAGATAGGCCTTCAGTACATCAGGTGTGATCAGGTGTGAGCAATTTTCAATGATTGGCAGCATAGCTTGTAGACTTCAAGACAAAATAATATACACTAATTAGGGTTATTTTTACCGAAGATATGTAGCCGTATAAATTTTGGCCAAAATTTATGAAGGAAAATTACTAATTTGCAAAATTTTATGACAGAAACAAAGAAAAAGGCATTTTTTCACCAAATTTTCAGTCTTTTTTTATTTATAGCACAAAAAATAAAAAACCCACTGGTGATTAAATACCACCAAAAGAAAGCTCTACTTGTGTGAAAAAAGGACGCAAATTTAATTTGGGTACAGTGTTGCATGAGTAATTGTCATTCAAAGTGTGAGAGCGCTGAAAGCTGAAAATTGGTCTGGACAAAAAGGGGGTGAAAGTGCCCTGTAGGCAAGTGGTTAAAGGCCTTGTTTCTTTTTCTGAAAACAGTAGAATGATGGGCTTTACCGAAAAGCTGTAATTTTGTTTCCTCTGTCCACAGCACATTCTCCCAAAAGGATTTTGGCTTCCTCAGGTAAGTTTTGGCAAACTCCAATCTGGCTTTTTTATGTTTCTGTGTCAGCAGTGGGGTCCTCCTGGGTCTTCTACCATAGCGTCCCTTTCCATTCAGATGGTGACATATAGTGCAAGCTGACACAGTTGTACCCTGTGTCTGAAGACCAGCTTGAATTTGTCTGGAAGTTGATCGAGGTTCTTTATCTACCATTCGAACAATCCTTCATTGCAATCTTTGAATCAATTTTTCTTTTGTCCATGTCCAGGGAGATTAGCTACAGTGCCATGTGCTGTAAACTTCTTGGCAATGTTGCGCACAGTGAACACAGGAACATTAAGATCTCTGGAGATGGACTTGTAACTTTGAGATTATCCATGCTTTTTCTTCTCAAATCCTCAGAAAATTATTTGCTGCTCTTTCTCTTCTCCATGCTCTGTGTGGCACACAGAGACGCACAACAGAAAGGTTGAGTCAATTTTTCACCATTTTAACTGGTTGACGGTGTGATTTCTCGATTGTCAGCACCTTTTAATTGATACAGGTGAGTTTAATTACAAATAAAGGAGCATCACAAACTTGTATGCAAATATTTTTTACAATTTTGATAAGGTGTCAATCATTTTGTCCAGTCCATTTTTGGATTTTTGTGTGGAATGTGTCAGATTTGGCTTTTTTTTCCTCCACTTTTTTGTGTCATATCAATACAAACAAAAGAAATAAACATGAGAATTCCTAAACATTTTTAATTGCAACAATTTTCTGGGCGACGTGGTGCATTATCTAACAGAAATGCAGTGGTTCCAAAATTTTTGGCCATGACTGTAAGTGGCCACTTGGCATGAAGGCCGACCCACATATATGTGTGCAGCTGGCACCAAGAGGTTAAATAGCTCACCAAACCAGTAGAGAAATATTGCTTTATTACTTTTCTCACGATCCCACGAAGACATCAAATGTAACGTGGTAATGATGCCTCCAGCAGCTCACCCTACGTATGTGAGGAAGTCTATAGTCAAAGTATACATAGGGTGAGCTGCTGGAGGCATCGTTACCATGTTACATTTGATGTCTACTCGTGGGATCGTGAGATCCGAATAGACACATACATGGGCGGCCCATGCATTGTGGGCACACGGGCGCCCCCCCTAATCCCTGCCTCCACCTCCCGATCCATGCGCCCGGCCCCTTTCAGGACACCGGACGCATGGACTCCTATATCAGCGTGGGCAGGGGTGATTTTTTTAGGAAGCACCTGATTAGAGCCTGAGGCTCTAATAGGCTTCAAAAAAGGGTGGACTTGGGCGCAAAGAGTGCGCCCTGATCCCACCCTGTTGTGTGACCATAGCGAATTCATTTTCACTATTTTTGCACCACAGTGCATCCCCACCAATCAGGAGGCAGGTCAGTGAGACCTGTTTCCCGATTGGCCAAAGCGCTGGGCATCCTATTGGATGCCCGACACTTTGGCGGAAGATACACTCACAGGGAAGGAAGCTGGAGGATCAGGTTCCTCCGCCGCCACTGCTGACACGGGAGGAGAGAACGAGGACACAACAGCCCGGGGCCAGAATGGAGGAGGAGACAAATGGGATGCAGGAGCCTGCCCATCCCCCAGCTCGCTGCCGCCACCCAGATGGGGTAAGTGCCGTTCTGATGGCGGGCGAGTGGGGGGGCAGAGGTTGCATATGATGGGCACAGGCTGCATATGATGGGTACAGGCTGCATATGACGGGCACATGCTGTATATAATGGATACAGAAGCTGCATATGATGGGCACAGGCTTCATATGATGGGCGCATGCTGAATATGATGGGCACAGAAGCTGCAAATTATGGGTACAGGCTGCATTTTAAGGGCACAGAGGCTGTATGATGGGCACAGGCTGCATATGATGGGCACAGAGGCTGTATATGATGGCACAGAAGCTGCATATGATGGGCACAGGCTGCATATGATGGGCACAGGCTGCATATGACAGGCACATGCTGCATATAATGGGCACAGAAGCTGCATATGATGGGCACAGGCTGCATATGATGGGTACATGCTGCATATGATGGACACAGGCTGCATATTATGGGCACAGGCTGCATATGATGGGCACAGGCTGCATATGATGGGCACAGAGGCTGTATATGATGGGCACAGTAGCTGCATATGATGGGCACAGAAGCTGCATATGATGGGCACAGAGGCTGCATATTATGGGCACAGAGGCTGCATATGATGGGCACAGAGGCTGCATATGATGGGCACAGAGGCTGCATATGTTGGGCACAGGCTGCATAAAATGGGTACAGAAGCTGCATATGATGGGCACAGGCTGCATATGTTGGGCACAGAGGCTGCAAATCACGGGCACAGGCTGCATAAGATGGGCACAGAGGCTGCATATGATGGGCACAGGCTGCATATGATGGGCACAGAGGTTGTATGATGGGCACAGGCTGCATATGATGGGCACAGGCTGCATTTGATGGGCACAGGCTGCATATGACGGGCACATGCTGCATATAATGGGCACAGAAGCTGCATAAGATGGGCACAGGCTGAATATGATGGCACATACTGTATATGATGGGCACAGGCTTCATATGATGGGCAGAAGCTGCATATGATAGGCACAGAGGCTGCATATGTTGGGCACAAGCTGCATAAGATGGACACCGAAGCTGCATATGATGGGCACAGGCTGCATATGATGGGCACAGAGGCTGCATATGTTGGGCACAGGCTGCATAAGATGGGCACAGGCTGTGTATGATGGGCACAGGCTGCATATCACAGACACAGGCAGCATAAGATGGGCACAGAGGCTGTATGATGGGCACAGGCTGCATATGATGGGCGCAGAGGCTGCAATTGATGGCACAGTGGCTGCGTTTTATGGCCCCTATTCGGCCCCTCAAACTGACCACAATGCATTGCGGCGCTGAACAGTGCATTGCAAGCCCTGATTGGCTGAAGCAGTGAAAGCTTCAGTCAATCAGGGCACAGAGCACTGTCATCATGACTTTATCCAATCATGGCTCCTTCCTGCCCCACAGTATGAAAGTATTCTTTCAATGGCAGCTATTTTCAGTGTGATTTCGGCTTGGAGAGAGATAGAACAGGGCTCTGTTCAGTGCTATTAGTTAGTTAGTGTTCTATACTGTGCTATTTTGCTTCAAATGTCAGTGTAGAATATTAGTTTAGTGTCAGTCTAGGAATAGTGTGAGTGTAGTGAGGAGGACCATCATTCAGCTTTGCATAGTGTGCAGCTAGAGTAGGGACAGCTCAGATAGTTTCACTGTAGTGTAGTGATACTGTTTCATATATACATACATTAGTGTAGAGTAGGGGCAGCTCATATAGTTTCAGTGTAGTGTAGTGAGACCGTGTCAGTAATCTTTACAGTAGTGTATAGCTAGAGTAGGGACAGTTCAGATACCGTCAGTGTAGTGACTGTTGAACACCATCTATTTGATTGCGTTACTGCCAGTTTAACACCATTTACTTCTGTGTGCATTACTGCCAGTTTAACGCCATATAGTTTTGCATGCGTTACTGCCAGTTTAACTCCATATAGTTCTGTGTGCGTTACTGCCAGTTTAACGCTATATAGTTTTGCGTGCATTACTGCCAGTTTAACTCCATATAGTGCTGTTAATGCCAGTTTAACGCCATTTACTTCTGTGTGCATTACTGCCAGTTTAATGCCATTTACTTCTGTGTGCATTACTGCCAGTTTAACGTCATATAGTTATGCGCGCGTTATTGCCAGTTGAACGCCATATCGTTTTGTGTGCATTAATGCCAGTTTAACGCCATTTACTTTTGTGTGCATTACTGCCAGTTTAGCGCCATATCGTTTTGTGTGCGTTACTGCCAGTTTAACGCCATATCTGTGTGCGTTACTGCCAGTTTAATGCTATTTACTTCTGTGTGCGTTACTGTCGGTTAAACTCCATATCGTTTTGTGTGCGTTACTGCCAGTTTAACACCATATCATTTTGTGTGTATTACTGCCAGTTTAACGCCATTTACTTCTGTGTACATTACTGCCAGTTTAACGCCATATAGTTTTGTGTGCGTTACTGCCAGTTTAACTCCATATAGTTCTGTGTGCGTTACTGCCAGTTTAATGCCATATAATTTTGTGTGTGTAATACCGCGTACACACGGGCGGACTTTCTGACCGGACTGGTCCAACGGACCGAATACGGCGGACAATCCGACCATGTGTGGGCTGCATCGGACTTCCGACGGACCATTGCGGTCGGAACTTAGATTTGAAACTTGCTTCAAATCTTTACGATGTAACTCCACCGGACTCAATTCCTTGATGGAAAGCCCGTTCACTTGTATGCTGGTCCGACGGACCAGATATGACGTAAGGGCAGGGTACTGCATCTCGCACTCACTGCAATAAGAAAAACAGATTTTTCTATTGCAGCGAGCACGGGACATACCAGGCCCTTAGGTCTGGTATGGATTTTAAGGGGAACCCCCTACGCTGAAAAAACGGCGTGGGGCCCCCCAAAATCCATACCAGACCCCTGTCCGAGCACGCAGCCTGGCCGGTCAGGAAAGGGGGTGGGGATGAGTGAGCGCCCCCCCTCCTGAACCGTACCAGGCCGCATGCCCTCAATATGGTGGCGTTCTTTGGGGTGGGGGGCACCCTGCGGCCCCCCCACCCCAAAGCACCTTGTCCCCATGTTGATGAGAACAAGGGCCTCTTCCCGACAACCCTGGCCGTTGGTTGTCAGGGTCAGCGGGCGGGGGGCTTATCGGAATCCGGGAGTCCCCTTTAATAAGGGGCCCCCAGATCCTGGCCCCCCGACCTATGTGAATGAGTATGGGGTACATCGTACCCCTACCCATTCACCTAGGGAAAAAGTGTCAATAAAAAAACACACTAGACAGGTTTTTAAAGTAATTTATTAGACAGCTCCAGCCTCTTCTCCCGGCGTCCGGTTCTTCTGCCGGCTCCTCCGCTATCTTCTGCCGCTCTTGCTAGCGGTGGGCTGGACTTCTGCCTTCCGCCTTCTTGTCTTCTTCCCTCCCTCTACCCCGGATAGGGGTCTGGGATGGATTTTGGGGGGGACTCCACGTCATTTTTTCGGCATAGGGAGTTCCCCTGAAAATCCATACCAGACCTAAGGGTCTGGTATGCCCCGCGACGGGGCTTGCAAGGTGTCAATCTCACCGAGGCGAGATTGACTTCCTTTCTAGTCCCGTCGTACCCAAGTCATGTTCAAAATGAACGGACTTGTCAATGTGTGGGCAAGTCCGTTCATTCGGAAAGTCTGTCGTAACTCCGTCAGAAGTCCGTCGGGAAGGGCGGCAGACCTAGTCTGCCGGAAAGTCCGGTCGTGTGTAGGCAAGTGCGTCCGTTCAGAAAGTCCGTCGAAAGTCCGCCGGAAGTCCGTCGGAAAGACCGTCAGACCTAGTTTCCCAGAAAGTTGTGTCATGTGTGCGCCATATAGTTCTGTGCATCACCGTATGTTTGGAGCATCATATTGCAGTATATTATAGTGTATCCGTGGAGTGTGTCTGTGTAGTGTGAGTACTCACCAAATACCTCTTTACATTGATTAAAGTGCATCTACGTACAGATTTCAACTTCTTCTTAACATTTGCTTATAAGCACCGCCCCCTCCCTCCCATTAATGTCTGGGAGGACAAGGAGAGGCAGACGTTCCCTTGGCACTGTAAGGGGGCCAGTAACAAATGTGTCCACAGGCAAATGTGGACATGGTGGTTAGTCCTCTGGCAGGGCATCATTTCCTCTGTTTAGTGATTTCATCCGTGCTATCTAGCCACAGAATGCAGAGGAGGTGGTGGACTTGCTTCCTTCCTTATCCTCCTCATCCTCTGTCACGGAAGCAGAGACAAGTGTGCAGTCCCCTGCAGTTGCCAGAGTGGATAAACCTGCCTCCTTGTCCACATCTATTCCTGCCATAGCCCCAACAACAGCCATTGAGGAGTCAGCTGAGTTTTTTGACCACAGCATCAGCCACTTGCACCTTGATGATGCCCAGCCATTACTGGACTCAGATGTTGGTTATGAGGTTGAGGATGACCGGAACATGAGCCTAGAAAGAGGGAGGAACACTGGTAGACAAATTGGCATTCATGTTCCCCAAGCTGCAGCATATTGCCAAGTTGTCTCCAGTGGTAATGATGAAGATGGAGGAGATGGAGATGATGATGATGATTATGAGTTCACTAATGCGACTTGGGTGCCAGATAGAGCAGAGAAGGAAACTAAAGGTGAGGAGGCACAACCCCAAGGAGGCCAACAACAAGAAAAAGTAGAGAGCAGCCACCCTATTCCATCACATTCTGCAGCTGTTATCTCCTGGCCCACTCCCCAAAGCTCAGCTGCCTGAGCCTTTTTCAGCACATCTGCAGCAGATCGCACTGTTGCTATCTGCAAACTGTGTCTCAGGCACATCAAACGTGGCAAAAACACCCACCATTTGGGTACCACATGCTTAACAAGGCAGTTAATGTCCAACCACTCAGCCCATTGGGGAGAGCAAGTAAAAGCCACACAAAAGGGGCACAAATCTGTCCCTCCTCCTCTTCCTTACCCACTTCAGACTGCCCCTGTGATACCAAGTCATAACCTCTCAGCAGCCTCCACTGACAGGGATGATGGTATAGCACAGAGTGTCCCAGGTCCTAGCAGCACATCTGCCAGCAGCACACCACCAGCTGTAGACTGTAGCCGGCGAATTTCTCTGCCCCATCTTCTGCAGCGGGAAAAATAATACAGTCCCTGCCACCCACATGCCCAGTGTCTGAATGCAAGCTAAAGCTGTTGGCTCTCCAACTTCTTTCAGCCTGGTGGAATCTGCCCCCTTCCGTGAATTTGCACAATGTGCTGTACCACAATAGTAGGTTCCCAGTCGTTACTACTTTTCATGTAAGGCCGTTCAATCTCTCCAACATCACGTGGAAGGGAATGTCCTGGCACCGTTGGGCAAGGCAGTCAGCCGTAAAATCCACCTAAATACTGACACGTGGTCCAGCAAGCATGGGCAGGGAAGATATATTTCGTTCACAGCACACTGGGTAACGCTGCTTGCAACTCAAAAGGATGCGGGATAGGGCTCGGTGCTGCAGCTTGTTGTGCCCCCACTTCTCCATACAGCTAGTGGTGATGATGCCAAACCTGTGAGCTCTACCTCCTCCTCCTCCGCCACCTCCATGCCCTCCTCTGCAGAATTGTCCTATGAACATCAGGTGTCGTGGAAAACGTTGTTTTGAGTCTTTTGTTGGTTAAGAGAGGAGCGTTGGAGAAGACGTCCGCCTAAGGGAAGCATTTCGGAATTTTTTTAGTCCTCACCGCCCAGGGCTGTCAGCTTCCACATCCCATCGGCAGCGTCTGCATCACACAGGTGAATATCATTGCAATTTTTTACAGCAAGACAAATTCTTGATTTCATCAAGAATACCTTGATAGGGTTATGGTGGGAAGGCGCCCCCGACACCCAAAGACCAATTTTTCTGCACCTGTTTGACAGGTGCATATCATTGCAATTTTTTACAGCAAGGCCAATTCTTGCTTTCATCAAGAGTACCTCTATAGGGTTACAGTGGGAAGGCACCACCAACACCAAAAGATACCTGTTTGACAGGTGCATATCATTGCAATTTTTTTACAGCAAGTCCATTTCTTGCTTTCATCAAGAGTACTGCTATAGGGTTACGGTGGAAAGGCGCCACCGACACCCAAATAACACACAACGATTTAACCCATGGGACTTTAAATGAGTTAGTCATAGAGGTCATAACAAATTAGTATAGTAAATTTATAGGGATTTATTAGGGTTCCAAGGACATAATCATAAATGAGCATAAAAACATCATGAAGCATAGCTTGACCATTGACATGTTGGTTACAGTACTGAAAATACATAGTGTACATATACAACTTTTGTACTCAACGCATTTCGCAAGCTCTGCTCGCTTCCTCAGGAGTAGATGTATATGCAGAATATCTAGAAAATAGTATGTATTGGTAAGATATAACATTCAATGATGATTGTGGTTAGAAGAGAAGCATGTGGCCTCTGAGAGGCACCCCATACTCACATTGTGGTCAATTGGTCCATAGGACTGTTTTCCAAAGAGAACAGTGGAGAATGCTCCAACCAGGAGCTGAAGAGGCGTAACCCGCAGCAATCAAACAGAGGCATGATGGGGGCGGACATGGCGAAAAAGGAGGATGAAAATGTTGTGTGTCCTGAAATGGCCCATTGGCCACATATGTCGTGACAGCTGTAAATAAAGATGTGTGTATATATATATATATATATATATATATATATTAATTAACAATGAACTTGATAATGACCTGGGATTATAAATTATGTAATATCACTGTTTTAAAGTGAAGTCCATGACATTGTGGGCGTGGATGCAGACAGGAAAGAAAAAGAATGAAAGAGGGATGTGAAAAGTGCAAGAATGTGAAGAGAGAGGTAGAAATGGGATAAGAAAGTGAAAAGGAGAAAAAGAAAAAGAATATGTCCCTTGGTGTGCCTCATTAACCATATAGAGCGTAGCAACAACACTAGAAGTAAAATGTATATAGGTCTAATGATAGTCACCATAATGGTGGTATGGAGGTATAAAAGTGTAAATGTTTTCATAGTATCTATGTTGTAAACTAGAATGAAACGAGAGCACAGACCAGGGTAGACATGGGAAAGATGAGGGTGAGAGAGAAACCAAGGTAAAGAGAGGAAACAGAGAAGTGAAAAATGTATAAGCAAAGGAAGTCCTGCTGGTTAATAATAGTGTTGTGGAGTGCAAATATATCAGATCACAGATTGTATGTGCAGGTGCAGTAAAGTAAAATAGAGTGACATAGTGAGTATCTGTGGTGTGTTTACTGCAGGTATGGCGTGCGGTATGGTATGCGTCTCTAACAAACAGACTCCGTGCTGCTCACTCCATCCTGGCCCCTCCCCTACGCGTGTCTTCATCAGGGGGATGAATACTTTTTAATACTTTTTAAATACGTTTTAATACTTCGGAGGCTTGATATAGAGCGGTGCACTCACGCACCGATGTAATGTGAGTACCCCACTGTGGGGAGTGTGTTTTATTTAATAAATATACCCTACGTTATTACACTATTGAGTTTTCTCTTGTTTTTGATATGGAGCTGCAGTGAACCAGGCTGGAGATCGACACCTGAAAATCAGTATAGAGCCCGGGGGTGGATCCAAAGCGTGTTTTGACACAGTTAGCTACTGGGTCACACGCTCTGAGGTGAGCGCAACAACCTGGGGAGGGTCACCAAAGTGCACCGGAGCATGGTTTGCAGCACCTACACTTTTATATCTATGTATGCACTTTAGATTTGTTGATATTCTATATGCACATTGCACTTTAATGCTGTTTTGTATGATTTTTTTACATGCGTTTTTTTGTTTATTTTGATTGACACAGAATTTGCTTACAATTTACACTCAGGAGTTTATATATCGATTTGGTTCACTCTAGCGCAGCGCATATGATCTCTCTATATTAGTTTGCACGGTTATGAAACGTGATCTGCGTCTGCTACTGGGTATTATCACTTGTCACTTTATTGGCATTGGACTGTTGTGGCTCGCAAGATTTTTTTCCTTATTTGTCTGTAAGGGAAATACAAAGACACTGATTTTCAAAAGAGCGAACTTCCATAAACTACGAACCTTGCTAGAAGGCATAAATTGGGATAAAATCTTAGGAACAAAGAACACAGAGGAGAGATGGGTTTGCTTTAAGAGCATATTAAATAAGGGCATTAGCAAATGCATCCCATTGGGTAATACATTTAAAAGAGCGAACAAAAGTCCTGGATGGCTTAACGCCAATGTAAAAATGCATATAAAAGTAAAAGAGAAGGCCTTCAAAAAATACAAGGTTGAGGGATCATCATCAGCATTCATACATTATAAAGAATGCAAAAAGAAATGTAAGGGTGCAATAAGGACGGCTAAGATAGAACATGAAAGACATAGCGGAGGAGAACAAAAAAATCCCAAGAAATTCTTTAAGTATGTAAACAGTAAAAAAGGCAGGACAGACCATATTGGCCCCATAAAGAATGAGGAAGGACATCTGGTTACAAAGGATGGGGAGATGGCAAAGGTATTGAATGTATTCTTCTCCCCAGAGGACAGAATTAAGATTAGACTTAGGAAACTTAACATTAATAAACCGGGACCAGATGGCTTGCACCCAAGAGTACTTAGGGAACTCAGTCAAGTAATTGCCAGACCATTGTTCCTAATTTTTATTGACAGTCTACTGACTGGAATGGTACCAGCTGATTGGAGAAAAGCCAATGTAGCACCAATATTTAAAAAGGGCCCAAAATACATCCCTGGGAATTACAGACCAGTTAGTCTAACATCAATAGTATGTCAACTCTTGGAAGGGATGATAAGGGACTATATACAAGATTTTAGTAATGAGAACGGTATCATTAGCAGTAATCAGCATGGATTCATGAAGAAGTGTTCTTCCCAAACCAATCTATTAACCTTCTATGAGGAGGCGAGTTGCCATCTAGATAAAGGAAGGCCCGTAGACGTGGTGTATCTGGTATTTGAAAAGCATTTCAGACACAGTTCCCCATAAACGTTTACTGTACAAAATAAGGTCCGTTGGCATGGACCATAGGGTGAGTACATGGATTGAAAACTGGCTTCAAGGGCGAGTTCAGAGGGTGGTGATAAATGGGGAGAACTCGGAATGGTCAGGGGTGGGTAGTGGGGTCCCCCAGGGTTCTGTGCTTGGACCAATCCTATTTAATTTGTTCATAAACGACCTGGAGGATGGGGTAAACAGTTCTATCTCTATATTTGTGGACCATACTAAGCTAAGCAGGGCAATAACTTCTCCGCAGGACATGAAAACATTGCAAAAAGATCCAAACAAATTAATGGGGTGGGCAACTGCATGGCAAATGAGGTTCAATGTAGAAAAATGTAAAATAATGCATTTGGGTAGCAAAAATATGAATGCAATCCATGCATTGGGGGGAGAACCTCTGGGGGAAATCTAGGATGGAAAAGGACCTGGAGGTCCTAGTAGATGATAGGCTCAGCAATGGCATGCAATGCCAAGCTGCTGCTAACACAGCAAACAGAATATTGGCATGCATTAAGACTCTGGTCCAGCCGCACCTAGAGTATGCTGTCCAGTTCTGGGCACCAGTCCTCAGGAAGGATGTACTGGAAATGGAGCGAGTACAAAGAAGGGCAACAAAGCTAATAAAGGGTCTTGAGGATATTAGTTATGAGGAAAGGTCGCGAGCACTGAACTTATTCTCTCTGGAGAAGAGATACTTGAGAGGGGATATGATTTAAATTTACAAACACCGTACTGGTGACCCCACGATAGGAATAAAACTTTTTAGCGGAAGGGAGTTTAATAAGACTCGTGGCCACTCATTAAAATTAGAAGAAAAGAGGTTTAACCTTAAACTATGTAGAGATTCCTTTACTGTAAGAGCAGCAAGGATGTGGAATTCCCTTCCACAGGCAGTGGTCTCAGCGGGGAGCATCGATAGTTTCAAGAAACTATTAGATAAGCACCTGAATGACCACAACATACAGGGATATACAAGATAATACTGACATATAACCACACACACATAGGTTGGACTTGATGGACTTGTGTCTTTTTTCAACCTCACCAACTATGTAACATGTATGGGTAGCTTTAGAGCAGGGGTCTCCAAGCTCTCTAAGCAAAGAGCCTTCAGACTTTAAAGGGGGGGGATGGGATTGTGGCCAGTGGGAGTAGAAAATCAGTAGAAAACCCCGGCATCAGTGGCCCTTCATTGGTTTTAATGGGGGGAATAGGGCCCCATTGTTGATACTGTATCAATGAAGAAGAATGGTGCCTCATGGTGCTCCATCATTGATGTTAGTTGGTGGGATAGTTCCCCAGGGGCCAGATAAAGGCAAGTAAAGGGCCACATCCAGCCCCCCCAGCCGTAGTTTGGAGACCACTGCTTTAGAGCACACCTGCCAGTAGTAGTGGAGTGTAGTGTTTATTACACAGAATACAATTGTAGCGCTGGTAGATTTGCAATCTACCGCACGTTAGGTAAATTTAGTGACTTGTTCGTTAGGAAGGTTAAGTTTGCCTCTGTTCCAGCTTGGCTGACGTTGTGTGTGTTTCCATGCTGACCAGTGGGTGTCGCTGTTATCACTGATTAGTTTTGGAAAGGCAACGTGTTGAAGCGTATGGATGCTCTTCTGTCCCGGAGACAACTCGGTGGAGGTGGTCCTCCGAGTTGCATTCTGGGCGAGGGTATTTATGGGACAGACGCCATATTTTGGGGTTCGTTTTTCAGCCACCTGCTGGCCCTCCTGGCCGACAGGTATGCGTTAAGGAGCTACCTCGTGGTCCTCCATTCCGGAGGCCCACGATACTACGGCGCAGGGGTGGGTCCAGAGGCTTGTCTGGGGCCTACCATTGTGGCCGAGGAATGGTCCTGAGCTGTCGGTCCTGTGTGGTGAAGCTAGACAACCGAGGAGATCCCAGGAGAGGACCCGTCTTGGAGGGATCACGCAGCGTGCTGGTCTATAGAGGGGCCTGGTGACTCGGTTGGAGGACGTATCCGAAAGTAACTATACAGCATAGTGTTGCCGGGTTGGCTTAAAGGTTCAGGCACTGTGACTGACATTCATTACAGAAAATCTGATACATCTTGTGGCAGAGGATGGATTTTGTTCCCAAGCAAGTCTGTAGCAGAGACTTTGATTCGTGCTGCGTGCTGGCTGCTAGGCTGGTGAGAGAGGCCTATCCAGACGAGCAAGGAGTGTGTCCCACGAGGGGAGCGCATTCCATACAATATCTAAATTCTACCCGAACATTTGTTAAAAGAACCCTAAAGGAAGATGTTTGAGTTTCTTCTGCAGTTTCCCTTTCGTCTTTCCTGCTATTTCCTAAGTCAAGTGTTTAATAAAGCATTGAAAACGTACTCCAGTGTTGGTGCGTGTATCATCCAGAGGTAAACTCAACGGAACCCTAGACCCGGTGCCGGTGAAACAGAGGGAAGCAGAGTGAAGGTAACAGACCCGCTTAAACCAGCAGCTCCACCAAGAGTTATTGCTACACAATTATGTATTGTATTGCATTGCACCCATAAAGGTGATCATTTGTAAGTGAAACAACCTATTTTTATCTCTTTAACATACCCAAAGAATGATTTATAGCTGGATCTTGATGGAGGAAATTCAATATGCCAAAAAGTGAGCTGAACAGCATTAAAGAACAGGCCTGCAGCTAAAGGGAACCTGGATGGAGGGCCAGCATGACTGGGTGGACAGCTGTGGTAGGTAGCACAGGGAATTTCCTGTTAGGAAGTGGGTTAGGGCTGAAAGGGGGGGAGTTATGGTCAGTGGTGAGGGGTAGGTGTAGCTTTAGTTAATTTTGACCCCTGCAGAGGGAGGAGTCAGCTCACTCATGGGGCAGCAGTGTAGGAGACAGGACACAGGCAGTAAGTTTTTCCCACCTTCCCTCCCTGTTGTTGGCTGTATGGTATGTAATGTTGTTGTGTATTGAGGTTGATATGGACAAGGGTCTTTGGTTCGTGAAGGTTGGAATGGTGAAAGGTAAACAGGAGATGGTGTGGGGACGGGCTACCGGTCATCGGGCTGCAGTGGCAAGAAGGTGGCAATAGTTTGTCCCTGAACTGGTGGGATCATGGCTAGGGGCCAGGCTGCAGACGTGGTGGGGGTGCAGCCGATGCTGTAGAAAACCTTCCTTCATGAACCTCAGACATAGCAGTAGTTTAAAAAGTTGGTGTTATTATATGTTGTGTGTGTGTATATATATATATATATATATATATATATATTATATATATATATATATATATATATATAGAGTTAATTTTATAAAATTTGTAATATGTTAAAGGGGTCAGATGGCCATTTAATCCAGATGGTGTGGTGTACTTATTTATTAAGTAAGGTAAGATACATAAGTTGGGGTTAAGGGTTTAAGGTGAGGCATACGGGACATCAGCTATACATCAGTCATGGTAACATACACAATGATTGTAATACAGACATGTATTCTCACCTAAAATACATAATACTTCTGCAGTGTGAATCATCATCTTCACATTAACCTCCTCTAGATATAACCGTAAATATCATTTTATGAAGCATTCCAGTAGGGTTTAAATTATTTTTGCGTTTTTGAAATACTTCATGTACTTATTACGATGACAAATAGTGTTTCATTTATATCTCAGGCTTGTCTTGGAGACGTGCCAAGTTTGGAACTGCCATGACAGCATGCTGTTTTGGTATACTTTGCATTATGAAAATGACACGTTCACTGCCTTCTCACTTACTTATGTACAACAAAATTTGACAGCATCGCCTGACAGAACTGTTACTACCTGAAATGGATGCATATCATAACCAGCGTATTAAAGAAAAGAAAAAAAAAACAACTTTCTATTAAACATTATTTGCTGTTTAGGGGCTTCCATGCCTCTAACTGAAAATGTCTATATGTTAGAATTTTAGCTACTACATATGTTGGCCACTTCTCCCACCTAGCATGGTATAGCTAAACAGATCTAAGATAATTTTTAAAGGGGTGGAATTTGGTACTCATAGCACACCATGGCAAAAAGTGGGTGTGGCCATTGGTCAGTGAACGTATGATTTAAAAATATACCTGCAGCAGCTTTGATAAGAATCCCACTCACATGAAAGTAGTCTGTCTCGAGCCCAAGTAGCATACTAGCATCCACAGAGGCACGGTGTAGATAATGCAGAATTTTTTTTAACAGCACAGGGGTGTTGCTGCCAAGCCTTGTTGATAGTGCACTAGACTGTTAGACTCTGTAGACTCACAGCGGATGGTTGTGCATTCAGGAAGACGCAACAACACATTCAGGTTAACGCCCCCTTTGTCAAGCCTACCCATTGTGAATAACACAATCATTTTATACTAGGATGCTAGTGAGCTACAGGTTGCCGTGCTTTACATCTCACTTGAAATTATTATAAAAAAAAAGGACAATCAAGCACAAAATAGATATACAACAATACTATACCAGGCTGTATGGCACAGCAAAAGAAAGGATTTCATTGTGATTGAGAAAACCACAATCAGGTGACAGTTGAGCTTCTGGGAACTTTGTTGAAATTATTCCTGAACCTTTGCGTCACTTACTACTAAACCCCTGCACTCTGTGTCCCTTTAAGCCACAGCCAGTATTTAGCGCAATGAAAATCAAACCCAACCACTTTTTCTCAGCTGCAGGGGCCCAACTTATGATCCTAAACACAGGCCCACTGCTTTCAGAAAATACCCCTGACCTGAGCTCATCATTGCGCATCCATTCTAGATGCTTGTATGTGACATCACATACAAGCATGTGGGCTGAATGTGAGAGGTGGATCAGCAGGATGAGTGTGCCAGAACAGGTAGATGTGTCTCATCTCTGCTTCCTTTCACCACTCTTCATATCACGCATATCATAGATGAGAAGAGGGTACGGCGGTGGAGCAGATGAGTAGGAGGGGTTCAGAGGTGGAACAGAAGAGCAGGAGGGTACAGCGGTGGAAGAGATGAGAGGGGGGTTCAGCAGTGGGACAGAAGAGCAGGGGGGTTCAGTGTTGGGGCAGAAAAGCAGGGGGGTAGAGAAGTGGGGCAGATGTGAAAGGAGGTGTATTGGTGGGGCAGGAGACCAGGGGGAACAGTGGTGGGGCAGAAGAGCACAGAAGTGAGACAGATATGCAGGAGGTACATTGGTGGGGCAGATGAGAAAGCGGGTTACAGTGGTGGGGCAGATGAGCAGATGGGTTCAGTGTTAGATGAGAAGGTGATTCAGTAGTGAGACAGAAGAGCATGGAGATACAGCATTGGAGCAGATGTGCAGGAGGTACAGTGGTGGGAGGGATGAGAAGGGGGTTCAGCGGTGGGACAGAAAAGCAGGGGGGTACAGTGATGGGGCAGACGAGCAGGGGGTTACAGTGGTGGGACAGATGAGCAGGGAGGGGGTTCAGTGTTGGGCCAGATGAGAAAGGGGTTACTCAGGTAGGGCAGATGAGCAGCGGGATACAGAGGTGGGGCAGATGTACAGGGGGTTACAGTGGTGAGACAGATGAGCAGGGGGTACAGAGGTGGGACAGATGAGCAGGGGGGGTGCCGAGGTGGGGCAGATGTGCAGGGTAGTACAGTGGTGGGGCAAATGAGCAGGTGGGTTCAATGTTAGGACAGATGAGAAAGTGATTCAGTAGTGATACAGAAGAGCATGGAGATACAGCGTTGGAGCAGATGTGCAGGGAGGTACAGTGGTGGGGCAGATGAGAAAAGGGGTACAGTGGTGGGGCAGATGTGCAGGAGGTACAGTGGTGGGAGGGATGAGAAGGGGGTTCAGCGGTGGAACAGAAAAGCAGAGGGGTACAGTGATGGGGCAGATGAGCAGGGGGGGTGCAGAGGTGGGGCAGATGTGCAGGGTAATACAGTGGTATAACAGATTTGCGGGGGGGGGGGAGTGATCTGAGGTGTGGAGTTGCAGGAATTGGGGCTGATTTGAGGCGTGAGAGTGCAGGATGTTAATTTCTCACTACTCAAGTAGTTTACAACATTAACTTTGTAAACTTCACGCTCTCAATCACGAAAATGATTTTTTTATATTTTTTTGTTATAAAATCAGCAAGCTCAATTTCTTTGAAAACATTTTTTGGAACACTGTGCTCAAAAGGTTGCCTACCCCTGGCGTATTCAGTAGTACAGTACAAGGAGTAATTGTAATTCTAAGAAATGTGCAGGAATAATAAAGCAGCCCATTACCTATCCAGTCAGAAAAATGTTCTGACAAATTGCTGTTGACTTTTGCAGAATGTCCTCAGCACTGCATTAAAGCTAAACTCCAGCCTTACCTTCAGCCTTTCACATTTGTACAGGCTCCTCTCCTGTACTGTAATTTGACTGCATGCTGTGAGCTCCCCACTGTGTGCATTAGAAGCTGCAGCATGTCAGATAAAGCCTGCAATATTATATGGCTCAAAGACATTATTTATTGCCAGACTAATGCTAGCCATACACTATACGAAAAATCGGACGAAATTCGTCATTTTGATAGTTCGTTCATTTTTCGGGCAGTTAATGGGCACAAAATCAATAATCGTTGGGACGTTTTTGAGCCGAAAAAAAACTAAGGACAAGTATGGAAACTTTCTGCCAAATGAACGATAAATTGAAAGGTTAATGTGTTTCTCGTCCGAACTGCTTGCACTAGGTATATGTAAAAAAAAAAACGAACAAAAAATTGATTCATTTATGTCCACTGAACAATTTATCGGTCATTACATGATGGCACCATCGTTTGCTCCCATGGCCGAATGTTCGTTTTTCAAAAAATGTGTTCAGCCGATTTTTCATATAGTGCTTTCCCAGCAATAGGCTCGATTCATTTTTGCAGAAATGCAGGGAAATTTTTTAACATGTTCCTATGGAACATGTTCATATCAATGCATTTTTTTATGCCTCTGTATTTTTGGAAAAGGTTCGGGAACCTTTTTTGTAATTGACTTCAGTGGATCCGCATCCAAAACGCAAGAACCGCGTTTTTGCCGCGATTTGTGTTTTTTTTTAGCTGAACGTTCACTGGCCGGCCGCCGCATCCTTAACAACCGATGAGTCATCAGCTGTCAGCGGGCTTCCCCGCTGAATGTAGAAAAAAAAAAACAGCGTGGGGTCCCCCCAAAATTCATACCAGACCCTGCATGCAGTCCGGCAGGTCAGGAAAGGGAGGGGACGAGCGAGCGCATGCCCTCAACATGGGGGAGTGGGTGCTTTGGGGCAGGGGTGGGCTCTGCGCCCCCCACCCCAAAGCTTCTTGCCCCCATGTTGAGGGCATGCGCTCGCTTGTCCCCTCCCTTTCCCAGTGGTTGTCGGGGTCTGTGGGCTTATCGAAATCTGGAAGCCCCCCTGTAAGATTGGGGTTATCAGACGCGAACGGTAGGTGCGTTTCCAGTGAGTACTCCAGTACAAAACTGTATTTTTAAGGGCCTGCTTATTTAAAAGCACGGAAAAATTCACAAAGACATCAGTAGCCCACGCAGGGGGGTTCCACCATTACTGTATCTTGCACACTCAATACTTTAGCCTCCTGGCTTACATTCTTGCCATACGGCTGATTCAGGCCTTTAGTCTAGTCGGCCTTAGGTCTGCTCCTCAGACCCAAAAGAGTTTCCTAGAGTTAAGCTCTCTCCTAGCTTACTCCTGATCAGCGCCTTGCTGCTCTGTCACCAAGTACATCTGCTTCCTGCAGACATGCATGCTCTAGCTGCCCCATGCAGCCTCTGACTCCTCTCAGAGGAATGGGAATCCACCTGACTCCCATGCACAGACTTCCTGTCTGTTGGGTGGGACCCTGACAGGTCACAACTAAATAGCCCAGCACACAGCTGTGCAATCAGCGTGCCTTTCCCTCCACAATCTAAACCAGCAATCTTCCAGGTAGCACAGGGCCCTGCTGCCACATATCCTCCCCCCTTGTTTCGAACCGGAGGGAGGAACACATAAACCCGTTGTCACAGATAAGCTGTGGAGCTGATCTGTGCCTCACCTTTACTGCTGTAGGCCGGCTGGCACCTGTTGTTCCACTAGCTTGTGTTCAGCTCTGCTGCACTCTGCAGCTATGGGTGTCGCCGGCCTCACCTGTTGCTTAATATATGATTCCTTCCTGCTACTTCCTGCCCAGCACCTCATGTGCTTCTCTATTTAAATCCCTCGCAGACCTGTTCTGGTTGCTTAAGCAACATTTGTTCCTGAGCTCCCTTCGTGTAACCTGCCTTAACCTGACTTCTCGTGAACTGATCTCTTGTGTACCGACTCGGCTTGTTCTGATTACGTTGTCTGCAGCCCGCCCTGTCCTTGACTCGCTATCCAGCTCTCCTTTGCTTCATCCATCTATCCGTGTCTGACAATGTCTTCTGGTACTTCCCTAGCGAGCGGGGTAAACCCAGGGGTCGTGACCTGGGGTCAGCACGTAGCTAAGCCCAAACCCTTGTGAGGGGGTCCCTGGCAGAATACCGGCTGGCCCTTAGACTCCACGCCCTGGGGGATCCCGTGTCACCTGCTCGCCTGTCGGCTCACTGTAAGTAGTACGTGACACCCGTCACCATGGATGGGACACCTCTGTGCCAGCCATTAGCTATGTAGGCCCATTTCTTTTTCCTGGTATGTTTCCACCAGCACTTCACCTTGGCACCTCTGTGCCAACTATCAGCAGCAGGAGTCCTAATCTGCCCAACCTTTTTTCTAAAGGGGAACTCCACCCACATCTTCTTCTGGGTGTGCTTTCACCAGCACTTCTTCCTAAACAGTGGACTCCCACTAACCTCTCTATCCCTTCTACCTTCTGACCACAGGATCCTCCCTTTCTTCTTTTCTCACATAGACCTACTCTCCCGGGACTCCCATGCACAGACTTCCTGTCTGTTGAGTGGAACCCTGAGCCATAGCCAGGTCACAACTAAATAGTCCAGCACACAGCTGTGCAATCAGCGTGTCTTTCCCTCCACAACCTGGCGTGAACCAGCAATTTTCCAGGTAGCCCAGGGTCCTACTGCCACACCCCCTTTAACAAGGGGGCCCCAGATCCCTCCTCCCCATGTGAATGAGTATGGGGTACATCGTACCCCTACCCATTCACCAAAATAAGTAGTGTAGTGTGACAAAATACAGTAGACAGTTTTTGACAAGTCTTATTAAAAATATCGTCTTCTACCCTGCATCTTCCTCCTCCGGGCTTTCCTTTTTCCACTGCTTTTTCTTCTGCTCTTCTTCTGTCTGCTGTGTTCCGTTGTTCTTCCTCTGAAAAGGACAGATCAGCGGGACGCAGCATCGGAGGAGGGTCGGCGGCGGCAGAAGAAGAAGACCAGACAAAGAAGACAGAAGAAAGAAGAAAAGCGGAAGAGGAAGAAGGAGAAGCCTGGAGGAGGAAGATGCAGGAGAAGGTACAAAGTACCCCATACTCATTAACATGGGGGGTTGGGACACTGAGATCTGTTAAAGGGGGCTTCCAGATTCCGATAAGCCCCCGCCCGCAGACCCCGACAACCACCGGGCAAGGATTGTCCGGAAGAACCCTCGTCTCCATCAACATGGGGGCAAGGTGCTTTGGGTTTTGTTACCTTCAGTGGGAAAGCCCGGTGACAGCTGATGACTCATCGGTTGTTAAGGGCGCGGCGACCGGCTTCCCGGCCCCCTCCTTAGCAACCAGCTATATATAGTGTAAAAAAAAAAAAAAAAAAAAAAAAAAAAAATCGCTGTAAAAACACTTGTCCAAAAACGCGGCAAGCACCGCAAAAAGCACTGCAGAGACGCTCAAAAGCAACATGCATAGAAAACGTTCAAAAGCAACCAGTGGGTTGGAAAAAAAAAAAAAAAAAAAAAAAAACACACACACACACACACACACACACACACACACACACACACACACACACACACACACACACACACACACACACAATTCCCCAATCCACACATTCGAGCCTTTGCATTCTGACAGTGGAGAGACTTCCCCGCTTCACAATACACTGTACAGCGCTATTGGCAGGGACGGCCCAAGACATTGTTCTGCCTGGGACTAATGAATAATGAATAAAATGCTGCCCCCCCCCCAAAAAAAAAAAAAATCACGCCCACCAGGCCCCCCATTCATTATTTTATATCATGATAACTAAAGGGGACAGGTCATGGCGGTCTACATGTATAGGAGTATAAAGAGGACCTGTGATGATTCTATACATGTATATAGGAGTATAAACAGGACCTATCATGGCTCTATACACGTATATAGGAGTATAAAGAGGACATGTCATGGCTCTATACACGTATATAGGACTATAAAGAGGACCCGTCATGGCTCTATACATGTATATAGGGTAGAAATAGAACTTGTCATACATGTTTACAGGAGTATAAAGAGGACCTGTTATGGCTCTATACATGTATGTAGGAGTACAAAGTGGACATGTCATGGCTCTATACATGTATATAGGAGTATAAAGAGGACCTGTCATGGCTCTATACATGTATATAGGAGAATAAAGAAGACCTGTCATGGCTCTATACATGTATATAGGAGAATAAAGAGGACCTGTCATGGCTCTATACATATATAAAGGAGTATAAAAAGAGGACCTGTCATGGTTCTATACATGTATGTAGGAGTAAAAGTGGACAGATCCCCATTCTGACAGGGAAGGACAGACAGATCTGCTGTTCCTAGTGATTAGGAACAGCGATCCCTCTCCTCCTCCAGTTAGCCCCATCCCCCCACAGTTAAAAACACCTCCTAGGAACACATTTAACCCTTTTCCTGCCAGTGATATTTACAGAGTAATCAGTGCATTTTTAAAGCACAGATCGCTGTATAAATGTCAATGGTCCCAAAAATGTGTCAAGTGTCAGATCTGTCTACTGTAATGCCGCGGTCCCGCTAAAAATCGCAGATTGCCGCCATTACTAGTAAAAAAATAATAATAATAATGCCATAAATCTATCCCCTATTTTGTACACGCTATAACTTTTGTGCAAACTAATCAATGTACGCTAATTGCGTTTTTATTTTTACCAAAAATATGTAGAAGAATACATATTGGCCTAAACTGATGAAGAAATGTATTTATTTTTTTGTTTTTTTTTGGATATTTATTATAGCAAAAAGTAAAAAATATTGTTTTTTTTTTTTCAAAATTGTCGCTCTTTTTGGGTTTATAGCGCAAAAAAAAAAAAAAAAAAAAACACAGAAGTGATCAAAAACCACCAAAGGAAAGCTCTATTTGTGGAAAAAAAATAAGACGTCAATTTTGTTTGGGTACAACATCGCACGACCGCGCAATTGTCAGTTAAAGCGACGCAGTGCAGAATTGCAAAAAATAATTATTGAAGTGTATTATTTTTATTATTACATTGTTATATACAATGAAATAGTTCAACTCACCATAATGCAGAATCAGTAGGAGGCATGAGTGTGTCACTTGCCACTGTCACCTGCCTTCAGATGTGGATTGTCACTTGCCACGTCACCTGCCATCAGATGTGGATTGTCACTTTTCACGTTACCTGCCACACGTAGTGGATTGTTACTTGCCACGTCACCTGCCACATGTTGCAGATTGTCACTTGCCACGTCACCTGCCACACATTGCGGATTGTCATTTGCCACGTCACCTGCCACACGTAGCAGATTGTCACTTGCCATGACGTCACCTGCCACACATTGCGGATTGTTGCTTGCCACAATGTCACCTGCCACACGTTGCAGATTGTCACTTGCCACACGTTGCATATTGTCACTTGCCACGATGTCACCTGCCACATGTTGCGGATTGTCACTTGCCATGACGTCACCTGCCACACATTGTGGATTGTCACTTGCCACGTCACCTGCCACACATAGCGGATTGTCACTTGCCACAACGTCACTTGCCACACATTGCAGATTGTCACTTGCTGTGTCCCTGAGTGAAGGCAGGCAGCAAAGAGATGATGTAATCTCTCTGCTGCCCGCGGCTGCACAGTGAGGGCAGAACTGCAGTGATGCAGGGCAAGCGGGGGGGGAGAGGTGATGTCATCTCTCTGCTCCCCCGCCCGTCGGCCCACTGATTGGTCAGCATGCTCGCCCACCTGCCGACTGGCCCGTTCGCTCACTCAGCCGCCGACCTGCCTGCCCGCTGAATGCTCCCCCCCGGGTAGCGAGTGTTCTGCCTATGTGCTATTATCACCTCATCGCCAGGCTCCCACACAGTGGTATAAGCAGCGGAGCGGGCGGAATGGGCTGGTTGGCGGGCGGCAGTTTGCCGCCCCCCTGAAAGTGCCGCTCGGGACCGATGGTCCTACTGGATCCCATGGTAGGGCCAGCCCTGGCTGTTGGCAAAAGCCGGTGGCACTGATTGAGGGGAAATTTTCCAACAGAGAACTTGTACAGAAGTTGATCACTAAATCAATTTCTTTACAACCATCCTGCCCATACATGGATTGAAAAACAGAAGGTCCCTACTGAACCAGCCGAATTTCAATGTGTACAGGGGTCAGTGGTAGGTATGGCAGTGTACAGGGGTCAGTAGTATGTAGAGTAGTGTACAGAGGTCAGTAGTAGGTAAGGCAGTGTACAGAGGTTAGTAGTATGTAAGGCAGTGTACACAGGTCAGTAGTATGTAGGGCAGTGTACAGAGGTCAGTAGGATGTAGGGCAGTGTACAGAGGTCAGTAGGATGTAGGGCAGTGTACAGAGGTCAGTAGGATGTAAGGCAGTGTACAGAGGTCAGTAGTAGGTAAGGCAGTGTACAGAGGTCAGTAGTAGGTAAGGCAGTGTACAGAGGTCAGTAGTAGGTAAGGCAGTGTACAGAGGTCAGTAGTAGGTAAGGCAGTGTACAGAGGTCAGTAGTAGGTAAGGCAGTGTACAGAGGTCAGTAGTAGGTAAGGCAGTGTACAGAGGTCAGTAGTAGGTAAGGCAGTGTACAGAGGTCAGTAGTAGGTAAGGCAGTGTACAGAGGTCAGTAGTAGGTAAGGCAGTGTACAGAGGTCAGTAGTATGTAAGGCAGTGTACAGAGGTCAGTAGTATGTAAGGCAGTGTACAGAGGTCAGTAGTATGTAAGGCAGTGTACAGAGGTCAGTAGTATGTAAGGCAGTGTACAGAGGTCAGTAGTATGTAAGGCAGTGTACAGAGGTCAGTAGTATGTAAGGCAGTGTACAGAGGTCAGTAGTATGTAAGGCAGTGTACAGAGGTCAGTAGTAGGTAGGGCAGTGCACAGAGGTCAGTAGTAGGTAGGGCAGTGCACAGAGGTCAGTAGTAGGTAGGGCAGTGCACAGAGGTCAGTAGTAGGTAGGGCAGTGCACAGAGGTCAGTAGTATGTAGGGCAGTGCACAGAGGTCAGTAGTATGTAGGGCAGTGCACAGAGGTCAGTAGTAGGTAGGGCAGTGTACAGAGGTCAGTAGTAGGTAGGGCAGTGTACAGAGGTCAGTAGTATGTAGGGCAGTGTACAGAGGTCAGTAGTATGTAGGGAAGTGTACAGAGGTCAGTAGTATGTAGGGCAGTGTACAGAAGTAATTAGTATGTAGGGCAGTGTACAGAGGTAATTAATATGTAGGACAGTGTACAGAGGTTAGTAGGATGTAGGGCTACATCTCACTTGAAATTAATATAAAAAAGGACAATCAAGCACAAAATAGATATACAATACTATACCAGGCTACATGGTACAGCAAAACCTCACATATAATAGACCAGCAATTCTGGGAGAACTACAAGGCAAGGCATAGTTTTAAAAAAAAACATCTATATAAAAGGGACATTCCTTCATAAAAATATGTATATAAGGGACACTTTTTCAGAAAAAAGAAGGTCATTAATATAAAAGGAACATAAATAAATATACTGTATAGCAGGGGTAGGCAACCCCCGGCACTTGAAGCTTCTTTTGCCGGCACTCGACTCCCTCCCCATCAGCAGAGCAGCGCAGGGAAGTGTCCGTGACACACTAATGCATTTCAATTTCAGAATTTCCCACTCCTCACCTGCCCTGAGGGGGAGGCACTGTGCCCCCACACATTGTAAAAGATGGGAAACATTGTTTGGTTCTCTAACTTTGCTGTAGCTATGATCGTCAGTTTTTGTGATGGGGAAGAGATTGGGTGTAGTTCTGCTAGGGGGGGGGGGCTCCCTGTTTCCAGGAGGACTATGATCGGCCACTGCTAAAGCCAATCACAGTTCTGCTAGCCCTGTCCACCATCTGGAGGAAGATGACTCGCTTGGTTGCCACTACCAATATCAGAAAGAAGGGATTTCATTGCGATTGAGAAAACCACAATCAGGTGACAGTTTGTGAAATTACTGTTGAGCTTCTGGGAACTTTGTTGAAATTATTCCTGAACCTTTGCGTCACTTACTACTGAACCCCTGCACTCTGTGTCCCTTTAAGCCCCAGCCAGTATTTAGCTCAATGAAAATCACACCCAACCACTTTTTCTCAGCTGCGGGGGCCCAACTTATGATCCTAAACACAGGCCCACTGCTTTCAGAAAATACCCCTGACCTGAGATCATCATTGCGCATCCATTCTAGATGCTTGTATGTGACATCACATACATCACAAACATCACATACAAGCATGTGGGCTGGATGTGAGAGGTGGATCAACAGGATGAGTGTGCCAGGACAGGTAGATGTGTCTCATCTCTGCTTCCTTTCAACACTCTTCATATCACGCATATCATAGATGAGAAGAGGGTACAGCAGTGGAGCAGATGAGTAGGAGGGGTTCAGAGGTGGAGCAGAAGAGCAGGAGGGTACAGCGGTGGAAGAGATGAGAAGGGGGTTCAGCAGTGGGACAGAAGAGCAGGGGGTTCAGTGTTGGGGCAGAAAAGCTGGGGGGGTAGAGCAGTGGGGCAGATGTGAAAGGAGGTGTATTGGTGGGGCAGGAGAGCAGGGGGAAAGGAGGTGGGGTGGAAGAGGTGAGACAGATATGCAGGAGGTACATTGGTGGGGCAGATGAGAAAGCGGGTTACAGTGGTGGGGCAGATGAGCAGATGGGTTCAGTGTTAGGACAGATTAGAAGGTAATTCAGTAGTGAGACAGAAGAGCATGGAGATACAGCGTTGGAGCAGATGTGCAGGGAGGTACAGTGGTGGGGCAGATGAGAAAAGGGGTACAGTGGTGGGGCAGATGTGCAGGAGGTACAGTGGTGGGAGGGATGAGAAGGAGGTTCAGCGGTGGGACAGAAAAGCAGGGGGGTACAGTGATGGGGCAGATAAGCAGGGGGTTACAGTGGTGGGACAGATGAGCAGGGGGCGTTCAGTGTTGGGCCAAATGAGAAGGGGGTCACAGTGGTGGGGCAGATGAGTAGCAGGGTACAGAGATGGGGCAGATGTACAGGGGGTTACAGTGGTGGGACAGATGAGCAGTGGGTACAGAAGTGGAACAGATGAGCAAGGGGGTGCAGAGGTGGGACAGATGAGAAGGGGGTTACAGTGGTGGGACAGATGAGCAGGGGTACAGACGTGGAACAGATGAGCAGGGGGGTGCAGAGGTGGGACAGATGAGAAGGGGGGTGCAGAAGTGGGGCAGATGTGCAGGGTAATACAGTGGTAGGACAGATGTGCAGGGTAGTACAGTGGTGAAACAGATTTGCGGGGGGGGGGGGGGGGGGGACAGTGATCTGAGGTGTGGAGTTGCAGGAATTGGGGCTGATCTGAGGCGTGAGAGTGTAGGATGTTAATTTCTCACTACTCAAGTAGTTTACATTAACTTTGTAAACTTCACTCTCAATCACGAAAATTATTTTTTTTCATATTTTTTTGTTATAAAATCAGCAAGCTCAATTTCATTGAAAACATTTTTCGGAACACTGTGCTCAAAAGGTTGCCTACCCCTGGTATATTCAGTAGTACAGTACAAGGAGTAATTGTAATTCTAAGAAAAGTACAGGAATATTAAAGCAGCCCATTACCTATCCAGTCGGAAAAATGTTCTGGCAAGTTGCTGTTGACTTTTGCAGAATGCCCTCAGCACTGCATTAAAGCTAAACTCCAGCCTTACCTTCAGCCTTTCACATTTGTACAGGCTCCTCTCCTGTACTGAAAATTTGACTTCATGCTGTGAGCTCCCCACTGTGTGCATTAGAAGCTGCAGCAAGTCAGATAAAGCCTGCAACATTATATGGCTCTAAGACATTATTTATTGCCAGACTAATGCTGGCCATACACTATATGAAAAATTGGACGAAATTCGGTCATTTCGACAGTTCGTTCGTGTTTCGGCCAGTTAATGTGCACAAAATCAATAATCATTGGGACGTTTTTGAGCCAAAAAAAAAACTAAGGGCAAGTATGGAAATTTTCTGCCAAACGAACGATAAATTGAAAGGTTAATGTGTTTCTCGTCCGAACTGCTTGCACTAGGTATATGTAAAAAAACGGATTCGTTTATGTCCACTGAACGATTTATCGGTCATTACATGATGGCACCATCGTTTGCTCCCATGGCCGAATGTTCGTTTTTCAAAAAATGTGTTCGGCCGATTTTTCATATAGTGTTTTCCCAGCAATAGGCTCGATTAATTTTTGATGCATTTTGTATTTTGCAGAAATGCAGGGAAATTTTTTAACATGTTCCTATGGAACATGTTCACATCAATGCATTTTTTTATGCCTCTGCGTTTTTGGAAAGGGTCGGGAACTTTAATCGAATGGAGAAGGGGAATTGGGACTTTAAATGAGGCACATATGCGGTGTGCCTCCATCCCTATACTATGTGCAAAAGAGAAGGGAAAGTGGGACTTTGAATGAGATAGATGACTTAGAGGAGGCAAAGTTGAAATAAATGCAAAATTGTTTTATTAGTAACGAACGTTGTAAAGAATATGGCAATAAAATAACCACATATACATTCAGTACAGTAATTCATATAGACTCCACCCACAAATGCTAAAATATATCTGCAGAGTGTAAAGAAAAAAGTGGTGACATTAGTCTAGTTCTAATTAGTAATGTAGAAATAGGGCAGATTAGCCCGTCCTAAATACTCACATAGGGTCCAAAACGGTAAAAAGTTGCGGCCGTGTGATCAAAGTCCCAAGATAGCCTCCCCCGGGAACTGAGGTAATTGCAGCCGCACACAGCAGGGCGCATGCAACAAGACCTCCCGATGACCCAAGGCACATATATTTTAGCATCTGCCCCTGAGGAGTGTCTCTACACGAAACGCATCGGGCACAAGTGATGCTGATCTGTGTCTGTAATGGACACATTGAATTTCGGTCTGCAGCAGATTAATAATCCTGACATTTATTTATTCATCTATTTTGGTTTTACTTCCTACACCCATACTCCTGTCGCTGGTGCTGTTTTTATGTCATATGTATTAATATAAATTTATTCTATGTTATGTACCTGTTATGAACTGCTCTGACAAAACTATATTCATGCAAACTTTTTTTCCCATGCCACACCTGTATGTTATGTGTGGGTGGAGTCTATATGAATTACTGTACTGAATGTATATGTGGTTAGTTTATTGCCATATTCTTTACAACGTTCGTTACTAATAAAATAATTTTGCATTTATTTCAACTTTGCCTCCGCTAAGTCATCTATCTCATTCAAAGTCCCACTTTCCCTTCTCTTTTGCACAGGGTCGGGAACTTTTTTCCCGCAAAATGCAGCGTAGACTTCAATGGACTCGCATCCAAAACGCAAGAACCGCGTTTTCGCCGCGATTTGCATTTTTTTTTTTAGCTGAACATTCACTGTATATAACTGGTTGCTAAGAAGGGGGTCGAGAAGCTGGGGTCCCCCCAAAATTCATAAAAAACCCTGCATGCAGCCCGCAGGTCAGGAAAGGGAGGGGACGAGCGAGCGCATGCCTTCAACAAGGAGGGGGTGGGTGCTTTGGGGCAGGGGTGGGCTCGCTCGTCTCCTCTCTTTCCCAGTGGTTGTCGGGGTCTGTGGGCTTATCGGAATCTGGAAGCCCCCCTTTAACAAGGGGGCCCCAGATCCTGTCCCTCCCCCCCCATGTGAATGAGTATGGGGTACATTGTACCCCTACTACCCATTCACCAAAATAAGTAGTGTAGTGTGACAAAATACAGTATTATTATTATACAGGATTTATATAGCGCCAACAGTTTGCGCAGCGCTTTACAACATGGGGCAGACAGTACACTTACAATACAAATCAATACAGGAGGGATCAGAGGGCCCTGCTCATTAGAGCTTACAATCTAGAAGGGAGGATCAAGTGGAGAAAAAAGGTAATAACTGTGGAGGATGAGCTGATGGAAAAAAAAAAAAAAAAAATGAAAGTACAGTTGTTAGGTGTGGGTAGGATAGGCTTCTCTTAAAAGAAGGGTTTTCAGGGATCTTCTGAAAGCTAATAAAGTAGGAGATAAGCGGACAGATTGGGGTAAGGAGTTCCATAGGATTGGAGAGGCTTTGGAAAAGGCCTGGAGGCGAGCATGGGAGGAGGTGACAAGGGAGCTAGAGAGCAGGAGGTCTTGAGAGGAACGAAGAGAGCGAGTAGGTTGGTATTTAGAGACCAAGCTAGTGATGTAGCTGGGGGCGAAATTGTGGATGGCTTTGTACGTAGTTGTTAGAATTTTGAATTTAATTCTTTGGCCGAGCGGAAGCCAGTGGAGGGATTGACAGAGAGGAGTGGCAGACACAGAGCGATTGGTAAGGTGGATGAGTCTGGCAGCGGCATTCATAATGGATTGAAGAGGTGATAGACTATGTAGTGGTAAGCCAATAAGAAGGGAGTTGCAGTAGTCAAGGCGAGAGATGACCAGCGAGTGAATTAAGAGCTTTGTTGTGTCATTGGTTAGAAAGGGGCGTATTTTGGAGATGTTGCGGAGGTTGAGGCAGCAGGATTTGGACAGTGATTGGATGTGTTGCTTGAAGGAGAGTTCAGAGTCTAGGACTACACCTAGAACCTTGGCATGTGGGGATGGGCTTATAGTTGTGCCATCGATTTTGACAGAGAGATCAGGGGAAGAGGCATAGGGGGGAGGGAAAATTAGAAGTTTGGTTTTGGCTAGATTGAGTTTAAGGAAGTGGTGAGACATCCAGACTGATATATCTGAGAGTAATTTACTGATACGTGAGGAGACAGAGGGAGTGAGCTGAGGGGTAGAGAAATAGATTTGGGTGTCATCAGCATAGAGGTGGTATTGGAAGCCATGGGAGGCTATCAGTTGACCCAGGGAGGCAGTGTAGATTGAAAATAGTAGAGGTCCAAGAACAGAACCCTGAGGGACCCCGACAGAGAAAGGAAGAGGAGAGGAGGAAGTAGAGTTGTAAGAAACGCTAAAGGTGCGGTTGGATAAGTAGGAAGAGAACCAGCGAAGTGTACAGTCACGGAGACCAAAGGCGTGTAGTTTTTTGAGGAGGAGGGGGTGGTCAACCGTATCAAAGGCAGCAGAGAGGTCCAGAAGTAGGAGTACAGAATAGTGTCGATTGGTTTTGGCCGTTAGTAGATCGTTTGTTAGTTTTAGGAGAGCAGTTTCTGTGGAGTGTTGAGGACGAAATCCAGACTGAAGGGGATCGAGATGGCCATTATCAGCGAGGTGGACGCTCAGTTGGTTGTAGACCAGACGTTCGAGGAGTTTGGATAAGAAGGGGAGCAAGGAGATGGGGCGTAGGTTGTTAAGATTGGATGGGTCCAGTGAGGGCTTTTTAAGTATGGGTCTGACAAGTGCATGTTTTAGAGAGTTAGGGAAGATGCCAGAAGAGAGGGAGAAATTGAAGATGTGGGTTAGAGAGTGTAGTATAGGGCCAGAGGGTGAACGTAGCATTTGTGAGGGAACAGGATCCAGAGGGCAGGTGGTAAGGTGGACATTAGCAAGTAGTTTAGCAACTTCGTCTGTAGTGGTGGGGTTGAAAGAGGGAAATAATGATTGTGCCTGTGGGCATGAAGTGTAAAGCGTGGAGGGTGTCGGCACAGTAGAGATCTCAGCGCGAATAGTATCAATCTTCTGTTTGAAGTGCTTGGCGATCTCCTGTGCAGTGAGTGAGTTGGCGGGTGGAGGCGGTGGAGGACGAAGTAGAGAGTTGAAGGTGGAGAAGAGTTGACGGGGACAGGATGATAAGTTGCTAATGAGAGTGGTAAAATAGGTCTGCTTGGCAGAGAGGAGGCTGGAGTTGTATTTTTGGAGGGCAGATTTATATTGGTAGAAATCTCTCTGGGACTTAGTCTTACGCCACAGGCGCTCCAGAGCACGACTACGTTTTTTCAGACTTCTAGTATCATCTGTTTGCCAAGGTTGAAGGGGTCTGGGCTTGATTCTGTGTGTAGTGAGGGGGGCAAGTGAGTTCAGTGAGGCTAGAAGTGAAGCGTTGTACACAGAAGTGGCTAGGTTGGTGCAGGATAGGGGTGAGATTTTGTCATAGAGGTTGTTGATAGCAGAGTAGAGAAGAGAAGGGTTGAGATGACGTAGGTTTTTGCGGGTAACTTTAAGGTGGTTGGAGGGAGAGGAGGTGAAGGAGAGGGAGAGAGTGAAACTAATAAGGTGGTGATCAGAGAGAGGGGATGGATAGTTAGAGAGGTTGCATGGAGTGCAAAAGTGAGAGAACAAGAGGTCAAGGATATTGCCTTCTGAGTGAGTAGGAGCATGTATCCACTGCTTCAGGTCAAAGGAGGATGTTAGGCTGAGAAGTTTGGAAGTGGAAGGAGTGTTAGTATTAATAGGGATGTTGAAGTCCCCGAGAATGATAGTGGGGATTTCAGAAGAAAGAAAGTAGGGCAGCCAGGCAGAGAAGTCTTCAAGAAAGGTTGATACTGGTCCAGGGGGCCTGTAGATCACAGCTATCCTTAAGGAAATTGGAGTGAAAAGGCGAATACAGTGTGCTTCGAAAGAGGAGAGTGACAGAGAGGGAGGTGGCTGAAGTACCTGAAAGGTGCTATGTGGGGCTAGAAGGATTCTGACACCTCCTCCCTTACGTCCGCTGGATCTGGGGGAGTGAGTCCAGAGAAGACCACCATGGGATAGGGCAGCAGAAGATGCAGTGTCGGATTCGTGGAGCCAGGTTTCGGTAATGGCGAGTAGGTTAAATGAGTTGGCAATAAAGAGGTCATGGAGAAAGGTGAGCTTGTTGCAGACAGAGCGCGAGTTCCAAAGGGCACAAGAGAAAGGGAGTCTGGATTTGGGAAGAATAGAAATGGGAATTAAATTGTGTTGATTGTGGTGGCTGCTGCCAGAGGGTGCAGGGTGATGGGTGCATGGGGTAGAGTTAAATGATGGAGGCCCAGGGTTTGGGGATATATCTCCCGAGGTTAGGAGAAGCAAGAGGGTGAGGGAGGTAATATGGCAGTGGGATTTATATGAAGTGACATGCCCCAGGGTCTTGGAGATTTTTAGTGTATGTGGATTTAGAATTAGCAGGAGTTGGTGGGTGCAGTAATAAGGACAGGACAAGAGTGAGGGTGATATATATATGCTGTGGGGGGGAGAAGAGGGGTGAAGGAGAGATAGTTTTAGGATGGAGGACAGAGTTGTCAAAAGCAGTGGTAGAGAAAGCATGTTCCAAGGAAAACGTTAAAGGAATAAACAAGTTCACCTGATGTCTGTGTGCTGGTTTTCAAAGTGTTTATCTTGTGTCCTTTCGCTTTGTGTCTTCGCTGAAGTGCAGAGTCAGAAGTGCATTTCACTTGTAGAAATCGCCACTTTGAGAAAGAGCCAAGTTGCAAATGTGTCCCCCCTGCAAATGCTTCCCCCAAGAGAAGCTTAAATATATACTGATAGGGGTAGGGTGTGGGCGGATTTCAATTAGCAATCAAGAGGTTATAAAGCTTGGCTGGTTAATAGGACAAAATTCTTAAGTCACAAACAGACTAGCAAGAGGGCACTAAAGTTAAGAGAGCCATAATTTTGGGTAAGACAAGGGAGATAATAAAGCATTGTAATGTGGACAGGTCTACAGACAGTTAAGTAAACATAACATACCAGCATTATTAGAGACACATAAGAAAAAAAAAAAAAAATAGCAATGTTTCAGTTTTTGGCTGGAGTTGTAGCAGTAGGAGCATACCAGAGTTAAGAGACATAGGAGACAGATTTCAGTAGACAGTTTTTGACAAGTCTTATTAAAAATATCATCTTCTACCCCGCATCTTCCTCCTCCGGGCTTCTCCTTCTCCCACTGCTTTTTCTTCTGCTCTTCTTCTGTCTGCTTTGCTCCGGTGTTCTTCTTCCTCTGAAGAGGACAGATAAGCGGGACGCAGCATCAGAGGAGGGTCGGCGGCGGCAGAGGAAGAACAGACAAAGAAGACAGAAGAAAGAAGAAAAGTGGAAGAGGAAGAAGGAGAAGCCTGGAGGAGGAAGATGCAGGAGAAGGTACAATTTACCCCATACTCATTAACATGGGGGGTTGGGACACTGAGATCTGTTAAAGGGGGCTTCCAGATTCCGATAAGCCCCCGCCCGCAGACCCTGACAGACTATCAACATGGGGGCAAGGTCCTTTAGGCTTCCCGGCCCCCTCCTTAGCAACCAGCTATATACAGTGCAAAAAAACCACAACGAAAAAAACCAAAATGCAAATCGCTGCAAAAATCGCTGTTAAAACACTTGTCCAAAAATGCGGCAGGCATCGCAAAAAGCACTACAGAAGCGCTTAAAAGCAACATACATAGAAAACACTCAAAAGCAATCAGTGGGTTGAAAAAAAAAAAAAAAACCACACACAAACACACACAATTCCCCCATCCACACATTCGAGCCTTTGTATTCTGACAGTGGAGAGACTGCCCCACTTCACAATACACTGATCAGCGCTGTTGGCAGGGCCGGCCCAAGACATTGCGCTGCCTGGGACCAAGAATAAAATGCTGCCCCCCCCAAAAAAAAATCACGCCCACCAGGCTCCCACATTCATTATTTTATATCATGAAAACTAAAGGGGACGGGTCATGGTGGTCTACATGTATAGGAGTATAAAGAGGACCTGTAATGACTCTATACATGTATATAGGAGTATAAAGAGGACCTGTCATGGCTCTATACACATATATAGGAGAATAAAGAGAACCTGTTATGGCTCTATACATGAATATAGGAGAATAAAGAGGACCTGTCATGGCTCTATACATGTATATAGGAGAATAAAGAGGGTCTGTCATGGCTCTATACATGTATATATAAGTATAACGAGGACCTGTCATGGCTCTATACATGTATATAGGGTAGAAAGAGAACCTGTCATACATGTTTACAGGAGTATAAAGAGGACCTGTCATGGCTCTATACATGTATAAAGGAGTATAAAGAGGACCTGTCATAGCTCTATACATGTATATAGGAGAATAAAGAGGACCTGTCATGGCTCTATACATGTATATAGGAGTAAAAAGAGGACCTGTCATGGCTCTATACATGTATAAAGGGGACCTTTCATGTCTCTATACATGTACAGTGGGGATGGAAAGTATTCAGACCCCCTTAAATTTATCACTCGTTGTTATATTGCAGCCATTTGCTAAAATCATTTAAGTTAATTTCTTTTCCTCATTAATGTACACACAGAACCCCATATTGACAGAAAAACACAGAATTTTGACATTTTTTTAGATTTATTAAAAAAGAAAAACTGAAATATCACATGGTCCTAAGTATTCAGACCCTTTGCTGTGACACTCATATATTTAAAGTGGAGGGCCACCCTGAAAAAAAAATTGCACCAAAAATCCTAATAAAAAAAAAAAAAAAATGTGAAAAAAAAAAAATCTTTTAAACTTACCTGAACCCTTGTTGCTAGGCAGTCTTCCTAATCTGCCTCTTCCTATTCCGCGGCATGTCCTGTTCCTCAGTGAGCGGCCCCGTTGCCTTCTGGGAACTGTGTGTTTCCTACTGCTCGCGCGTGAGCAGTAGGAAACTGGCAGTGAAGCCGCAAGGCTCCACTGCCTGTTTCCCTTAGTTAGGATGGCGGTGCCGGGACCCGAGAGCCAAGGGACGGGTTGGCCTCGGGCGGCTGACATCGTGGGCACCCAGGACAGATAAGTGTACTTATTTAAAGTCAGCAGCTACAGTGTTTGTAGCTGCTGACTTTAAAAAAAAAATTTTGCTGACCGGAATCCTGCTTTAACTCAGGTGCTGTCCATTTCTTCTGATCATCCTTGAGATGGTTCTACATCTTCATTTGAGTCCAGCTGTGTTTGATTATACTGATTGGACTTGATTAGGAAAGCCACACACCTGTCTATATAGGACCTTACAGCTCACAGTGCATGTCAGAGAAAATGAGAATCATGAGGTCAAAGGAACTGCCTGAAGAGCTCAGAGACAGAATTGTGGCAAGGCACAGATCTGGCCAAGGTTACAAAAACATTTCTGCTGCACTTAAGGTTTCTAAGAGCACAGTGGCCTCCATAATCCTTCCTAGAGCTGGCCGTCCGGCCAAACTGAGCTATCGGGGGAGAAGAGCCTTGGTGAGAGAGGTAAAGAAGAACCCTAAAGATCACTGTGGCTAAGCTCCAGAGATGCAGTCGGGAGATGGGAGAAAGTTGTAGAAAGTCAACCATCACTGCAGCCCTCCACCAGTCAGGGCTTTATGACAGATTGGCCCGACGGAAGCCTCTCCTCAGTGCAAGACACATGAAAGGCTGCATGGAGTTTGCTAAAAAACACCTGAAGGACTCCAAGATGGTGAGAAATAAGATTCTCTGGTCTGATGAGACCAAGATAGAACTTTTTGGCCTTAATTTTAAGCGGTATGTGTGGAGAAAACCAGGTACTGCTCATCACCTGTCCAATACAGTCCCAACAGTGAAGCATGGTGGTGGCAGCATCATGCTGTGGGGGTGTTTTTCAGCTTCAGGGACAGGACAACTGGTTGCAATCGAGAGAAAGATGAATGCGGCCAAGTTCAGGGATATCCTGGACGAAAACCTTCTCCAGAGTGCTCAGGACATCAGACTGGGCCAAAAGTTTACCTTCCAACAAGACAATGACCCTAAGCACACAGCTAAAATAACGAAGGAGTGGCTTCACAACAACTCTGTGACTGTTCTTGAATGGCCCAGCCAGAGCTCTGACTTAAACCCAATTGAGCATCTCTGGAGAGACCTAAAAATGGCTGTCCACCAACGTTTACTAACCTTTATCCAACCTGACAGAACTGGAGAGGATCTGCAAGGAGGAATGGTAGTGGATCCCCAAATCCAGGTGTGAAAAACTTGTTGCATCTTTCCCAAAAAGACTCATGGCTGTATTAGATCAAAAGGGTGCTACTACTAAATACTGAGCAAAGGGTCTGAATACCATGTGATATGCAAAAATGTCAACAATTCTGTGTTTTTTTGTCATTATGGGGTGCTGGGTGTACATTAATGAGGAAAAAAAATGAACTTAAATGATTTTAGCAAATGGCTGCAATATAACAAAGAGTGAAAAATTTAAAGGGGTCTGAATACTTTCCGTCCCCACTGTATACAGGAGAATAAAGAGGACCTGTCATGGCTCAATAAATGTATATAGAAGTAAAAAGAGGACCTGTCATGGCACCATACATGTATGTAGGAGTATAAAGAGGACCTGTCACGGCTCTATAAATGTATATAGAAGTATAAATAGAACCTGTCTTGGCTCTATACATGTTTACAGGAGTATAAAGAGGACCTGTCATGGCTCTATACATGTATGTAGGAGTATAAAGTGGGCATGCCATGGCTCTATACATGTATATAGGAGTATAAAGATCACCTGTCATGGCTCCATACATGTACATAGGAGTAAAAAGAGGACCTGCCATGGCTCTATACATGTATATAGGGTAGAAAGAGAAACTGTCATGGCTCTATACATGTAAAGGAATATAAAAAGTACCTGTCAGGGCTCAATACATGTATGTAGGAGTATAAAGAAGGCATGTCATGGCTCTATGCATGTATAAAGTGGACCTGTCATGGCTCTATAAAAGTATATAGGAGTATAAAGGGGACCGGTCGTGGCAGTCTACATGTATAGGAGTATAAAGATGACCTGTCATGGTTGTTTACATGTATAAAAGTATAAAGAGGACCTGTCATGGCTCTATACATGTATATAGGAGAATTTAAGAGAACCTGTCATGGCTCTATACATGTATAAAGGAGTATAAAGAGGACCGGTCATGGCTCTATACATGTATAAAAGTATAAAGAGGACCTGTCATGGCTCTATACATGTATATAGGAGTATAAAAGGAAGTGTCATGGCTCAATACGTGCATGTAGGAATATAAAGAGGACCTGTCATGGCTCTATACATGTATGTAGGAGTATAAAGAGGACATGTCATTGCTCTATACATGTATAAATTAGTATAAAGAGGACCGGTCATGGCTCTATATATGTATATAGGGGTAGAAAGAGAACCTGTCATGGCTCTACACGTTTATAGGAGTATAAAGAGGACCTGTGATGGCTCTATACATGTACATAGAAGTATAAAGATGACATGGCATGGCTCTATACATGTATGTAGGAGTATAAAGGGAACCTGTCATGGTTGTTTACATGTATAGGAATATAAAGAGGACCTGTCATGGCACTATACATGTGTGTATATATATATATATAAGTATAAAGGGGACCTGTCATGGTTGTTTACATGTATAGGAGTATAAAGAGGACCTGTCATGGCCCTATACATGTATATATAAGTATAAAGAGGGTATGTCATGGCTCTATACATGTATATAGAAGTATTAAAGGATCTGTCATGGCTCTTTATATGTATGTAGGAGAATAAAGAGGACCTGTCATGGCTCTATACATGTATATAGGAGAATAAAGATGACCTGTCATGGCTCTATACATGTATATAGGAGAATGAAGAGGACCTGTCATTTCTCTATACATGTATATAGGAGTGGAAGTGTCATGGCTCAATACGTGTATGTAGGAATATAAAGAGGACCTGTCATGGCTCTATACATGTATGTAGGAGTATAAAGAGGACATGTCATGACTCTATACATGTGTATATATATATATATATATATATATATATATATATATATATATATATATATATATATATATATATATATATTATATATATAAAGGACCTGCGCATGGCCGGCGGCTGCGATATCCGCCGGCCACCCGTGTTCGCTCCACAGAATGTCAATGTAAACAGATCCCCATTCTGAAAGGGGAAGAGAGACAGATCTGCTGTTCTCTCCTCCTCCAGTCACCCACCCACAGTTAAAAACACCTCCCAGGAAACACATTTAACCCCTTCCCTGCCAGTGACATTTACACAGTAATCAGTGCATTTTTATAGCACAGATCGCTGTATAAATGTCAATGGTCCCAAAGATGTGTCAAAAGTGGCAGATCTGTTCAATGCAATGTCGCCGTCCCGCTAAAAAACGCAGATCGCCACCATTACTAGTAAAAAAAATAATAATAATAAAGATGCCATAAATCTATCCCCTATTTTGTACATGCTTTAACTTTTGCGCAAACTAATCAATGTACGCTAATTGGGCTTTTTTTTTACCAAAAATATGTAGAAGAATACATATTGGCCTAAACTGATGAAGAAATTTGTTTTGTTTTTTTTGGGGTTTTTTTTGGATATTTTTTTTTTTTTTCAAAATGTTCGCTCCTTTTTGGTTTATAGGGCAAAAAATAAAACCGCAGAAGTGATCAAATACCACCAAAAGAAAGCTCTATTTGTGGGGAAAAAAAGGGCGTCAATTTTTTTGTTTGAGTACAATGTCGCACGACTGCGCAATTGTCAGTTAAAGTGATGCAGTGCTGTATCGCAAAAAAGAATTATTGAAATTTTGTACGGAAGTTGATCAGTAAATCAATTTATTTACAACCATCCTGCCCATACATGGATTGAAAAACAGAAGGTCCCTGCTGAACTAGCTGAATTTCAATGTGTACATTGGTCAATAGTAGGTACGGCAGTGTACAGGGGTCAGTAGTACATCGAGTAGTGTACAGAGGTCAGTAGTAGGCAAGGCAGTGTACAGAGGTCAGTAGTAGGCAAGGCAGTGTACAGAGGTCAGTAGTATGTAGGGCAGTGTACAGAGGTAATTAATATGTAGGACAGTGTACAGAGGTTAGCAGGATGTAGGGTTACATCTCACTTGAAATTAATATAAAAAAGGACAATCAAGCACAAAATAGATATCCAATACCAGGCTATATGGCACAGCAAAACCTCACATATAATAGACCAGCAATGCTTGGAAAACTACAAGGCAAGGCATAGTTTAAAAAAAATCTATATAAAAGGGACATTCCTTCATAAAAATATATATATATATATATATATATATATATATATATATATATATATATATATATATATATATATATATATATATATATATATATATATATATGGGACACTTTTTCAGAAAAAAGAAGGTCATTAATATAAAAGGAACATAAATATACTGTATAGCAGGGGTAGGCAACCCCCAGCACGCAAAGCCTCTTTTGCCGACACTTGACTCCCTTCCCATCAGCAGAGCAGTGCAGGGAAGTGTCAGTGAGACACTAATGCAATTTCAGAATTTCCTGCACTGAGGGAGATGCACTGTGCCCCCACACATTGCAAAAGATGGGAAACATTGTTTGGTTCTCTAACTTTGCTGTAGCTTCAATCGTCAGCTTTTGTGATGGAGAAGAGATTGGGTGCAGTTCTGCTGGGGGGGGGCTCCCTGTTTCAAGGAGGAGGAGGAAGAGCATGGGGATATAGCATTGGAGCAGATGTGAAGGGAGGTACAGTGGTGGGGCAGATGAAAAAAGGGGTACAGTGGTGGGGCAGATGTGCAGGAGGTACAGTGGTGGGAGGGATGAGAAGGGGGTTCAGCGGTGGGACAGAAAAGCAGGGGGGTACAGTGATGGGCCAGATGGGAAGGGGGTTACAGTGGTGGGGCAGATGAGCAGGGGGGTACAGAGGTGGGGCAGATGTATAGGGTAGTACAGTGGTGGGGCAGATGTGCAGAGGGTTACAGTGGTGGGGCAGATGAGCAGGGGGGCACAGTGGTGAAAAAGACTTGCAGCGGGGACAGTGATCTGAGGTGTGAAGGTGCAGGAATTTGAGCTGATTTGAGGCGTGAGAGTGCAGGATGTTAATTTCTCACTACTAAAGTAGTTTACAACATTAACTTTATAAAAAAAATCCTTTTAGTGATTGAGAGTGTGAAGTTTACATTTTTTTTGTTATAAAATCAGCAAGCTCAATTTCTTTGAAAACATTTTTTGGAACACTGTGCTCAAAAGGTTGCCTACCCCTGGCGTATTCAGTAGTACAGTACAAGGAGTAATTGTAATTCTAAGAAAAGTGCAGGAATATTAAAGCAGCCCATTACCTATCCAGTCAGAAAAATGTTTTGGCAAATTGCTGTTGACATTTGCAGAATGTTCTCGGCACTGCATTAAAGCTAAACTCCAGCCTTACCTTCAGCCTTTCACAATTGTACAGGCTCCTCTCCTGTACTGAAATTGTTTACTGTAATTTGACTGCATGCTGTGAGCTCCCCACTGTGTGCATTAGAAGCTGCAGCAAGTCAGATAAAGCCTGCAACATTATATGGCTCAAAGACATTATTTATTGCCAGACTAATGCTGGCCATACACTATATGAAAAATCTTCCGAAATTCATTCAGACAGTTCGTTCATTTTTCAGCCAGTTATTGGGCATAAAATCGGTAATCGTTGGGACGTTTTTGAGCCGAAAAAACTAAGGACAAGTTTGGAAATTTTCTGCTGAACGGACGATAAATTGAAAGGTTAATGTATTTCCTGTCCAAACTGCTTGCACTATGTATATGTAAAAAAATGAACAAAAAATGAAATCATTTATGTACATTGAACGATTTATCGGTTATTACATGATGGCACTATCGTTTGCTCTCACGGCTAAATGTTCGTATCGTGTATGGCCAGCATTAGGTTAGATTCACACAAATGCGTTTTTTTAATGCATTTTGCAGAAATGCAGTGAAATTTAACATGTTCCTATGGAACGTGTTCACATCAATTCTTTTTTGTGCCTCTGCATTTTTGAAAAAGGTCGAAGACTTTTTCACGCAAAATGCAGTGTTTTGCATGTAATAGACTTCAATGGACCCGCATACAAAACGCAAGTACCACGTTTTTACCGCGATTTGCGTTGTTTTTTTTTTTTTAGCAGAACATTCACTGTATAACTGGTTGCTAAGGAGGGGGCCGGGAAGCCAGCCGCCATGTACTTAACAACCGTTGAGTTATCAGCTGTCAGCGGGCTTAACCGCTGAATGTGAAAACAAAAAAACGTCGTGGGGTACCAAATTTCAAAATTCATATAAGACCCTGCATGCAGACCCTGCATGCAGTCCTGCAGGTCAGAGGTCAGGAAAGGGAGGCAAGGAGTAAGCGCATGCCCTCAAAGCACCTTGCACTCATGTTGATAGGGACAAGGGCCTCTTCCCAACAACCCTTGCCCAGTGGTTGTCCGGTCTGTGGGCGGGGGGGCTTATCGGAATCTGGAAGCCCCCTTTAACAAGGGGCCCCAGATCCCGGCCCTCCCGCCTATGTGAATGAGTATGGGGTACATCATAGCTCTACCCATTCACCAAAATAAGTAGTGTAGTGTGACAAAATACAGTAGACAGTTTGAGTAGTCTTTTAATAAAAATATCTTCTTCTACCCCACATCTTCCTCCTCCAGGTTTCTCTTTCTCCCGCTGCTTTTTCTTCTGCTCTTCTGTCTTCTTTGCTCCGGTGTTCTTCTTCCTCTGCCGCCGCCGACCCTCCTTCAATGCTGCGTCCCGCTGATGTGTCCGCGCCGATGTCAAGCATTCCTTACATAACGATGGGGTCGTGGCCATCAGATTTCGTCATCCGGAGACCCCACCCCTTGTTACGTCACGGACCCATTATGCCCCGGGCAGTGATATCACAAAAGGATGGGGCCTCCGGATAACGTAATCCGATGGCCACCCCCCATCAATATCTAAAAAATTATTGACATCGGCGCAGACAGATCAGCGGAACGCATCATCGGAGGAGGGTTGTCAGCGGGAGCGGGACACAGCATCAGAGGAGGGTCGGCGGTGGAAGAGGAAGAAGAAAACCAGACAAAGAAGACAGAAGGAAGAAAAGTGGAAGAAGAAGGAAAGAAGGAAATGCTGGAGATGGTACAATGTACCCCATACTCATTCACATGGGGGGGCCGGGATCTGGGGCCCCCTTCTTGTTAAAGGGGGCTTCCAAATTCCGATAAGCCCCCACCCGCAGACCCCGACAACCACCGGGCAAGGGTTGTTGGGAAGAGGCCTCTGTCCCCATCAACATGGGAGCAATGTACTTTGGGGGGTGGGGTCGGGGCCCAACGCAATTTTTTTTTTTTTTACATTTAGTGGGAAAGCTCGCTGACAGCTGATGACTCATCGGTTGTTAAAGGACGCGGCAGCCAGCTCTCCGGCCCCCTCCTTAGCAACCAGCTATATACAGTATAAAAAACAAAAACGCAAATTGTGGCAAAATCACTGTAAAAACGTGTCCAAAAACGCGGCAAGCACCGCAAAAAGCACTGCAGAAACGCTCAAAATCAACATGCATAGAAAACGCTCAAAAGCAACCAGTGGATTAAACTAAAAAAAAAAAAATTATATATAAATAAATTACCCTATTCCCCCATCCACACATTTGAGCCTTTGTATTCTGACAGCGGGGAGACTTCCCCGCTTCACAATACACTGATCAACTCTGTTGGCAGGGCCGGCCCAAGACATTGCGCTGCCTGGGACCAAGAATAAAATGCTGCCCCCCCTAAAAAAAAATCACGCCCCCCAGGCCCCCACATTCATTATTTTATATCATGATAACTAAAGGGTCACGGCGGTCTACATGTATAGGAGTATAAAGAGGACCTGTGATGGCACTATACATGTATATAGGAGTATAAAAGGACCTGTCATGGCTCTTCCCCGCTTCACAATACACTGATCAGCGCTGTTGGCAAAAGCCGGTGGCACTGATTGAGGGGAAATTTTCCAACAGAGAAGTTGTACAGAAGTTGATCAGTAAATAAATTTCTTTACAACCATCCTGCCCATACATGGATTGAAAAACAGAAGGTCCCTGCTGAACCAGCTGAATTTCGATGTGTACAGGAGTCAGTAGTAGATAGGGCAGTGTACAGAGGTCTGTAGTAGGTAGGGCAGTGTACAGTGGTCAGTAGCAGGTAGGCCAGTGTACAGTGGTCAGTAGCAGGTAGGCCAGTGTACAGTGGTCAGTAGCAGGTAGGCCAGTGTACAGTGGTCAGTAGCAGGTAGGCCAGTGTACAGTGGTCAGTAGCAGGTAGGCCAGTGTACAGTGGTCAGTAGCAGGTAGGCCAGTGTACAGTGGTCAGTAGCAGGTAGGCCAGTGTACAGTGGTCAGTAGCAGGTAGGCCAGTGTACAGTGGTCAGTAGCAGGTAGGCCAGTGTACAGTGGTCAGTAGCAGGTAGGCCAGTGTACAGTGGTCAGTAGCAGGTAGGCCAGTGTACAGTGGTCAGTAGCAGGTAGGCCAGTGTACAGTGGTCAGTAGCAGGTAGGCCAGTGTACAGTGGTCAGTAGCAGGTAGGCCAGTGTACAGTGGTCAGTAGCAGGTAGGCCAGTGTACAGAGGTCAGTAGCAGGTAGGCCAGTGTACAGAGGTCAGTAGCAGGTAGGCCAGTGTACAGAGGTCAGTAGCAGGTAGGCCAGTGTACAGAGGTCAGTAGCAGGTAGGCCAGTGTACAGAGGTCAGTAGCAGGTAGGGCAGTGTACAGAGGTCAGTAGTAGGTAGGACAGTGTACAGAGGTCAGTAGTATGTAGGGCAGTGTACAGAGGTCAGTAGTATGTAGGGCAGTGTACACAGGTCAGTAGTATGTAGGGCAGTGTACAGAGGTCAGTAGTATGTAGGGCAGTGTACACAGGTCAGTAGTATGTAGGGCAGTGTACACAGGTATGTAGGACAGTGTACAGTGGTCAGTAGTATGTAGGGCAGTGTACAGAGCTCAGTAGTATGTAGGGCAGTGTACAGGGGTCAGTGGTATGTAGGGCAGTGTACAGGGGTCAGTGGTATGTAGGACAGTGTACAAAGGTCAGTAGTATGTAGGACAGTGTACAAAGGTCAATAGGATGTAGAACAGTGTACAAAGGTCAATAGGATGTAGTAGGTAGTAATTGGTAGGGCAGTGTACAGAGGTCAGTAACAGAAAAATTTAAACCTCAGCGCCTTTGGATAAAAGAACTGATCATCAAACTAAAGCTGCAGTAAAAAAAAACTCGCTAATATGCAAATGGAAAAGAAGCAAAGTGAGAATATAAAAACAGTTTGCTGCGCTAATGCCGTGTACACACGGGCGTACTTTTCGCCATCAAAGGTCCGACGGTCTTTCCGACGGACTTCCGACGGACTTTCGAACGAACGGACTTGGCTACACACGATCACATCAAAGTCCGACAGATTTGTACGTGATGACGTACGACCGGACTAAAATAAGGAAGTTGATAGCCAGTAGCCAATAGCTGCCCTAGCGTCGGTTTTCGTCCATCGGACTAGCATACAGACGAGCGGATTTTTCGACCGGACTCGAATCCGTCGGAAAGATTTGAAACATGTTCCAAATCTAAAGTCCGTCTGATTTTCGACCGAAAAAGTCCGCTGCAGGTCCGATGAAGCCCACACATGGTCGGATTGTCCGACGGATTCAAAAAGTCCCCCTGTGTGTACACGGCATTAGGGTTGATCACATTCATGTAAACATGCAGAACACACAAAAAATGAGAAAAGTCCCATTAGGTGATGAAACAAAGTGCTTGTGCTTAAATCTCCTGTGCAATGGTGTTCAGACTGGGTGCCCCACATAGATGTACACTCACCCTGGATGTTGACCAACTATCGCTAGTATGGTTTTTAGGCATGTGGGGATACCCCTAGGGAGCCTGTTGAAATGTTGTTTCATGCATGAATGCACCTCATAAGTATGGATGGAAATGACAAAGGAGAACCTTCATTGTGCAATGCTGTAAAACCAGGTTTATTAAATACACAAATTAAAATAATTCACTCACATTTAAAAGTGTCTTTTAGTCCTGGCACCCCGCGTGTGTAGCAGGTGATTATTAAGAGTAAAGCCGATGTTAGTGGTGTTCAGCTCGATTCCCAGATAGTTTCGTAAGGGCGGAAGTAACGTGGTGTAACCTTCCCCGTTTTGGCCTATCACAAAGCCATCATCAGGAAGTGGTCAATCCGCCATATTTATTGTGGGCATTTATACCCTTACTACAGGTCTGATTGGTTGAATCAATATAAACACCTACTGCATACTCGGGGAGCATACAATCTTGGTTTAAACAATGTCTATAAGGACTGGGCTGACATTGATATCGACCAAATGAAGATTATTTTTAAAAATGTACGTCCATATGGAGAAAAAAGTAAAAATTAAAGTACGTCCATATGGAGAAAAAAGTAAAAATTAAAATAAAAATGTGAAAATGAAAATAGGACGAGTGAGGGGGTAAAAAATACAAGGCCCTCTGCTGGTCATAGGCAGTAAATGAGCTCTTGCTCAACCATATTAAATAGGCCATCTAGTGGAGTGATGTGATATTACATTAGACAAAGTGAAGAGATAAAAGGTAGATGTTGTGGGACAAATTGCTAAGTGAAAATCAGTGGTATAATATTAAATATTAGAACGTGACATATTATATAGTGTTAGATGGATAAGTTCAATGAATAAGGTGACCAACATGAACACTCGCAAAATTAGATAATAAAATTTGGGAATATTTAAAAATTAAATTAAACAGTTTGCTGGGAGTGGACTAGAAATAAAATAACTGACTAGTCATATGTTAAAAACTATACATTCAAATAATGATGGTTTAAGGTAAAAAAAATTACTAAAACAGATTAAAGATTACGCTGAGGGGGGGGCGTGTCCAAGATGTCGGCTTGAGCAGACGTGCTTCCCGGAGCTCTGCTAGAGACTGATCCTGTGACCCTATCCTGCCTGGTTTGTCTGCCGCTGAACTGAACACTGGAACCCCCTTATGCCGTCCCGATCATCCGCCAGACAGAAGAGCGGTAAGCAGCTCCGATTTCCCCCGCATACAACTGAGCTTGCCGAAGCCGCAGTGTCCGGAGTGAAAAGCCCGCGCAGCCATTCCAATATGGCCACTCAGACGACGGCTGATGAGACTCCCTCTCTGTCCCTCCCTGGTATACCCGAGGTTATGGCAGCTATATCAGCTTGTCAAGCCACCCTGTCAGGGAAAATGGAGGCAGTGCAGACTGATATTGGGCTGATTAGACAGGACTTGGAAAAGTTCCGTGGCCGGCTGGGGGTGGCTGAGCAGAGAGTAGGGCAAGTGGAGGATATTACAGAGGAGCACTCAGTGGCGATCCGGACCTTACAAAATAAAGTAAAGGTCCTTGAATATCGCGCCGAAGACGCCGAGAATAGAAGCAGGCGCAACAATCTGAGGATAGTGGGACTTGCAGAAGGAACGGAGGGGCAGAATCCAACTGTGTTTGTGGAAGACCTCCTGAGATCCCTGTTTCCTGGTGCCCAGCTTTCCCCTTATTTTACCATGGAGAGGGCGCACAGAGTCCCGCCGCAGCGGGGACCGAATGGTTCCCCACCCCGCACACTGATTCTCCGCCTGTTAAATTTCAGAGACAGGGATGAACTGTTGAGAGCTGCAAGAGTGACAAAAGAAATCACATATCAAAATAATAAGTTGCTATTGTTCCCTGATTACACCATTGAAACCCAGAAGCAACGCAGATCTTTTGATGCGGTTAAAGCTGCCATGAGGGCGAAGGGGATTAAGTACAGCATCCTTTTCCCAGCGAATTTGAGAATTGGTAGATGGTGAGACAGTGCGTTTTTTCACCAATCCCAGGGAAGCTTCCTCGTGGTTGGAGTCACTGCCTTCCCTGAAGTGAACGCATCATTACATTCAAGTACCTGAAACATCATTACACTCAGTTGTTTTGAGCTGGTGAGGAACACTCATACTTGTTTTGATCCTGAAGTTATCATGCTCCCAATGCCCTCCTGGTTTGAGGGGCGGCCTTTATCAAAAAAGCAGACACTTCAAGACGCCAGCCTATATAGATCAGATGGCTATGGAGTCCCTGCATTTGTTGCGGAGGGTGGTAACAGCCCTAATGTCAGTTTGAAGGCAGAACATCGTAGGATTGACATCCTTAATAATTCCAGGACGTAATTGATCTAAACATCTTAAGTTTTGTGCCCCTGGTTATTCCAGGAGAACTATATACACCTTTATACGTTTGGACAAAGTTGGTTCTCTAGCATCTCCTATTGGGAGGTAGGGTGGCCTCCTGGCTGACTTGGATTGCGGTCCCCCCTCTGTGTAATTGAGGTGGGGGGATGGCTGACTTTCTGGTAGCTGGATCGGGACACGCCTCCTTGAGTGAGATACTCTAGTGGATTTGGGGGTTTGGGGAAATATGCATGATCCCAGTTTTAGGGGTCTGCGGGGTGGGGGGTGGGGTGGGCGGCAGTTGCTGACCCTTGTTGGTTTTGATTTAGTTTTTTTTGTTTTTCACGGTGCATTTTTCACACACTACCTTTGTAGAACTAACCCATATCTCTGGTTGTGGTAGATAGATATGCAGCTCATGTGGCTGTGGACAGGGGTATCATGTCTTCCGTCTGGGTGGTTTACCCTCCCCCCGAATCTGGGGCAGGATGGTGGTCCATGCTCCTGCATTCCTCCTCTATACACACAATATGGCTAGTTTTTCAATCCTTTCCTGGAATGTCCGAGGTCTGAATTCGGCTGTTAAGCGTTCACTGGTTTTCAATTATCTTAAAAAGTATACACCACACATCTGTATATTACAGGAAACCCACCTGGTGGGTTCCCGAGTCCTCGGCCTCAAACGGGCCTGGGTGGGCTCACATTATCATGCTACGTACTCAAATTATTCTCGGGGGGGTAAGTATTTTGGTACACCGTTCCCTTTCATATCAACTTCAGGACGTTAGGACTGACCTAGGTGGAAGATATGTCATTATGCATGTGGTAATTGATAATACATCATATGTGATTGTGGGACTTTATCTCCCGCCCCCTGCAGATATGTCCCTCCTATATGATATTATGCGTATAGTCATAAAATATGATACTCCATTTGTTATGTTGCTGGGGGACTATAATTTGGTTCCGTCTCCGGATGCTGACAGGCTCCACCAGTCGAATCGTAGAACTCCTGATCTTATGCAGTGGGCCGATACATTTGAACTTATTGATGCATGGCGGCACTATAACCCTTCTGCTAGAGTGTTTACATGCCATTCGTCTACATTTCGGACCCTCTCCCGCATTGACCTTGGGTTTGTTACGCGGGCGGTGCTGCAGAGGGTCTCGAGGGTGCAAATCTTACCTAGAGGAATTTCCGATCATGCCTCTATTCTATTGACGGTGAGATCGGGGTCCACTGCTGGGCGGAGACTGTGGAGGCTGTCGGGACACTGGATTGCAGACCCTAAGGTACAGGAGGAAATGTCAGAGGCATTGTGCCATTACTGGCTTGAAAATGTTAATTCAGTGGGGGCCTTGATGAGCTGGGATGCATTTAAAGGATGGCTGAGGGGCGAATATATTTCCCGCATTGCCCATAGTCAGAAGCAGTCTGTGCGGTCGCTGAAAGAATTGGAGGATGAGCTTCGAGAAAAAGAGGCTTGCTATGTTGCCACCCCTACCCCTCTTAATTATGGAGAATGGCAGTTGGCTCTACGATCGGTTGAGCTCTTTAGAATAGACATGACAAAAAAATCAATGCTTAGCACTGCCCAGAGGATCTTCGAATACGGAGACAAGAATGGCAAATTACTGTCATGGTTGTCCCGGGGCCAGAACCCTAGTACCCATATTGGATGCGTCAGAGATGAGGGGGGTGCTCCTCTCACGAACACGGCTGAAATTCTTGCTAGGTTCGTGAGATATTACGGTTCCCTTTACTCTACTAGGGTGGAGTATGACTCAGCGGAACTTGGGGCCTACTTGGATAGGGTGGAATTTCCGTCCCTGTCCCGGGAGGCCAGTGAGAACTTAGAAAAGAACATTACATTGGAAGAAGTCCAGATCGCTATGACCCAGATGCAACCTGGGAAAACTCCTGGTGCAGATGGCATTCCGATCGAATTTTATACCACTTATCAAGAGTTTCTGGCTCCTAGGCTCACAAGGTTGTTTGCGCAGTTTGCTGAACTCGGGTCATTACCAGAGTCTATGTCTGAAGCGGTAATTGTGCTGGTGCCCAAGCCGGGTAAGGATCCCGAGGACTGCGCGTCGTATCGACCGATTTCCTTAATCAACGTCGATGCTAAACTGTTGGCCAAAATACTGGCGAATCGCCTGGCGCGGGTACTGGATGACCTGATACATGTGGACCAGACGGGATTCATGCCCGGTAAGGGTACTGACATAAACTTGAGGAGACTACAGCTTAACTTGACCATCCCCCATGAGAGTGCTGGATCTAGAGTGATTGCCTCACTCGACGCCGAGAAGGCATTCGACTCGGTCGAGTGGGGTTACCTCTGGGAGGTCCTGGGTAGATTCGGGTTTGGCCCTCATTTTTTGCACTGGCTACGGTTGCTTTATGATAGGCCTTCTGCTTGTGTCAGGGCTAACGGGGGAGTTTCCGAGGGGTTTTGATTACAACGTGGCACGCGTCAGGGATGCCCCCTTTCCCCATCCCTGTTTGCCCTGGCGCTGGAACCCCTGGCCATATTGCTCAGGGCGTCCCCGGGGGTGGAGGGGCTGCGGATCGGCTCCTTGGAGGAGAAGGTGTCATTATACGCCGATGACGCATTGCTATACTTGCACGACGCGGACTCCTCCTTGCGGGCTGCTCTGGAGCTCTTCGACGGGTTTGGTCGATTCTCGGGAGTGCGAATAAATTGGACCAAGTCTGTGTTGTTTCCTCTCGACCCCTTGGCATGGGCCACGGCGGCCCCCACCCAGTTGCAATGGGTTTCGAGTTTCAAATATCTGGGCATTCAAATAAGTCGGGACCCCTCGGAATTCTACGAACTAAATCTTCGAGGTAAAACAACTAATTTCTAAGCACTGGCATATCATCACTAATGACAGGGTTTTGAGGGAAGTCTTACCGCCAAAACCCTTAACTGTCTTTAGAGGGGCACCTACCTTTAGGAATAAATTGGCCCCCGGTGTTCTAGATCCTCCAATTGTAAGAACCACTTTTTTTGACCAGCTGACCGGTTTTTATAAATGCAACCGATGTCGTGTATGTTCCTTTAATTCTTGTCCGAACAGGAGAACTCAGACCTTTGTGTCTACAACAACTGGCCAAACCCATTCTATTATTCCATTTATTACTTGTACCACTCTTGGGGTAGTCTACATGTTGCAATGCCCTTGTGGCTTGCAATATGTGGGACGAACTAAACGCCCCCTTCAGGTAAGGCTCAACGAGCATATCACCAATATTCTGACAGGGTTCAAAAACCATTCAGTTTCAAAACATTACCGTCTGGTACATGACAGAGACCCCTCCAACACTCTCTTTGTTGGCATTGATCGATATAGACCTTATTGGCGAGGGAGCTCTTTGGTACGAGACATTTCAAAGCTAGAGATGTCTTGGGTCCATAGATTAAAATGTTATACGCCACATGGATTGAATATAGATGTGGACGTTAATGCCTTTATAGACAATTCCTAATGTGCTGTTTTTATGGCCACTCATTTTGGGGGAATAGCATATACTGGAATCGGGGATTAATATTGTCTAAACAGGCATTGACTCCGCCTATGAGGCTGTTCCATCTGAGTCTCATTTCTTATTTATGGTGTCTCCTCCTCTCTTGAAATTTAAGATTTTTTATTTCAAGGTCATTATTATATTTTTTTTTTTTTTTCACAATTTTTATACTTTCACATTGTGGTTTATGCTGGTTCTGTTATCATCCTAGAGGGAGACCTAGTATAGACTGCAATTATGGATTAATATCACTAAGATATACTTTGTCTTTGGTTTTAGTTTTTTGCTTTTAGTCCTTTTGAAATATGGGATTATTTTTAATTTTCAATTTTTATTTTTTTCTATGTGCTTATTTTATATGATTATATAGCCCTAAGTTTATCTGTTTAGTTAAAGTTAGGAGTCACTACACTTCATACAATATACATGGGTTATGTATCAGCTTCCGGAGAGAGTGGGATATAAATGTGCTGTTTTTCTCTGCCATGGTCTTTAGAATATATAATATTTAGTCTAATCATATGCTATTTTAGCCACCTTTTAACTACCAGAGGTGTGAGCACCTTGTCTGTGGGATGTCTATATGACTTCGCTCTGTATGTTAAACAAGGAGGATGCCCACACTCAAGATGGCGCTGTTTGTTTATCAGGCAGAGAATGATGCCCAAACTCAAGATGGCGCCACCTGTCTCCCTAACGGGACTCAGAGCGAGGCTTGAGTAGGGCTTATAACGTGGTGGCTCAGCACGCTGCCCGTTCCCCATTGAGAACGTCAAACGTATGACGAAACGCGTCTGGGAGGGGCGTGCTGACGTCACCACGTCGTTCGATTGAGGACGGGAGTGTGTCCGGAGGCCGGCCGGCTTCGTTTTTACTATCTTTCCAGCTTTTAATATCCGATTTATGTAAGTGTTATACTTTTATAATAAATTTACTATATACAGTATTACACTATTGGCTCTTCATTATATATGTGCTGCCGAGTCTGGACAGAGAGGGCAAGACGAGGTACACCATTCTGGTCGGGAGTATGGCTGGGATCGTAGTACATCTGCCTTTTTGCTTATTTGTCTGGTAAGGGGACAATCCCGAAGGTCTGTTTAATATTTATTCTTTGGTGTTGGTTCCTGTTTTTTCACTATATCTGCATACGAGGGTTTGCCCTCTGGTAAGCAGCTCGCACTATTAGTTGTCCCAGCACCTGGTGGGAGTTCTTTCCACAACCCTTCACGTATTTTGGAGTGCTTTACACACGCTGACTGTCCAATTATATCTGGTAAGCAGATTTTGGAAGTCGTTGCAATTTACCTTCACCTTAAAAAATATTTTTTCCACTTATGTTTGCATGATTGCACGACACCCACCCCATTGTTCTAGCTATTTAGCGCATGATTTCATATGATCACACGTGATTTAAGGGTATTTGAGTGTCATTTTCTTTTTCTGGTGTGGCGTATCTTTTAAAACAATATTACGCTATATTTTTGTTATATTCTTTTGTATTATATCTGTGGATACACGGGACGAGGGCGCCCTTCCTGCTTCACCTGGAGTGTACATCTAAAGGCCCAGGCTGGGTTTAAGCCACTTGCACTTTAAAGCCTTATTTCTGGTAAGCGCGATATATGTTGGAGTGTTCCGCTGATTGTGTCCACTATTACTGTTTCCTTTGGAAGAAATTTATCACCTATTGATCCTGCTTGTCTGGACTACCATTGGGACTATTCTTTTTATGTTATATGGGACTTCATAATTGGACTCTTATATCACTTATAGCGCGATTTTCTCTCTTTTTTAATTTTAATTTGATTTGGTGGGCTACACTTATAACCGCAGCTTGTTCTTTTCTTCTTTTTTTCTTTCTAAGCGCAGTTTTTTCTCTTTATATTAAATCTTCGCCCTGTTCTGACGCAATTTAGAGCTAAGTGTGCCTCCTGGGGAAACCTCCCACTTAATTTGTTAGGACGCATTAACTTGATAAAGATGGGTTTCCTTCCCAAATTCAATTACTTATTTAGAAATTCTCCAGTGTTGATCCCAAACACATTCTTTAGAGAACTGGATGGTTGTATTGGGTCCTTTATTTGGGGAGGTTCCACCCCTAGACTGGCACGATTCACCCTATGTCTTCCGGTGCGGTGTGGGGGACTGGCGTTGACAAACTTCCGGGTTTATTACTGGGCGGCCATTTTGGTATCGGTCAGATGATGGTTTCTCCGCTCTAGAGCCAATGCGGCGGTCTGCCTCGAGGCGGCTTTTCTGGGCTCCCTGGGAGATCTTGGGAATCTAGTGTATAGAGGACCTGGGGCCTATGTTAGTCTGCCGCTTCCAACTAGGACGACACTTAGAGTGTGGGTGGTAGCTAGAAGGAGGTTTCTCAAACCAAACCGCTGGTCGCCCTTTCAACCATTGTGGGGTTACATAGTTACATAGTAGGTGAGGTTGAAAAAAGACACAAGTCCATCAAGCCCAACCTATGTGTGTGATTATGTGTCAGTATTACATTGTATATCCCTGTATATTGCGGTCATTCAGGTGATTATCTAATAGTTTCTTGAAGCTATCAATGCTCCCCGCTGAGACCACCGCCTGTGGAAGGGAATTCCACATCCTTGCCGCTCTTACAGTAAAGAACCCTCTACGTAGTTTAAGGTTAAACCTCTTTTCTTCTAATTGTAATGAGTGGCCACAAGTCTTATTAAACTCTCTTCTGCGAAAAAGTTTTATCCCTATTGTGGGGTCACCAGTACAGTATTTGTAAATTGAAATCATATCCCCTCTCAAGCGTCTCTTCTCCAGAGAGAATAAGTTCAGTGCTCGCAACCTTTCCTCATAACTAAGATCCTCCAGACCCTTTATTAGCTTTGTTGCCCTTCTTTGTACTCGCTCCATTTCCAGTACGTCCCTCCTGAGGACTGGTGCCCAGAACTGGACAGCATACTCCAGGTGCGGGCGGACCAGAGTCTTGTAGAGCGGGAGAATTATCGTTTTATCTCTGCAGTTGATCCCCCTTTTAATGCATGCCAATATTCTGTTTGCTTTATTAGCAGCAGCTTGGCATTGCATGCCATTGCTGAGCCTATCATCCACTAGGACCCCCAGGTCCTTTTCCATCCTAGATTCCCCCAGAGGTTCTCCCCCCAGTGTATAGATTGCATTCATATTTTTGCCACCCAAATGCATTATTTTACATTTTTCTACATTGAACCTCATTTGCCATGTAGTCGCCCACCCCATTAATTTGTTCAGGTCTTTTTGCAAGATTTCCACATCCTGCGGAGAAGTTATTGCCCTGCTTAGCTTAGTATCGTCTGCAAATACAGAGATTGAACTGTTTATCCCATCCTCCAGGTCGTTTATGAACAAATTAAATAGGATTGGTCCCAGCACAGAACCCTGGGGAACCCCACTACCCACCCCTGACCATTCTGAGTACTCCCCATTTATCACCACCCTCTGAACACGCCCTTGTAGCCAGTTTTCAATCCATGTATTCACCCTATGGTCCATGCCAACGCACCTTATTTTGTACAGTAAACGTTTATGGGGAACTGTGTCAAATGCTTTTGCAAAATCCAGATACACCACGTCTACGGGCCTTCCTTTATCTAGATGGCAACTCACCTCCTCATAGAAGGTTAATAGATTGGTTTGGCAAGAACGATTCTTCATGAATCCATGCTGATTACTGCTAATGATATCATTCTTATTACTAAAATCTTGTATATAGTCCCTTATCATCCCCTCCAAGAGTTTACATACTATTGATGTTAGGCTAACTGGTCTGTAATTCCCAGGGATGTTTTTTGGGCCCTTTTTAAATATTGGTGCTACATTGGCTTTTCTCCAATCAGCTGGTACCATTCCAGTCAATAGACTGTCTGTAAAAATTAGGAACAACGGTCTGGCAATCACCTGACTGAGTTCCCTAAGTACCCTCGGATGCAAGCCATCTGGTCCCGGTGATTTATTAATCTTAAGTTTCTCAAGTCTAATTTTAATTCCGTCCTCTGTTAACCATGTAGGTGCTTCCTGTGTTGTGTCATGAGGATAAACACTGCAGTTTTGGTTACTGAAGCCCCCCGATTCACTCGTGAAGACTGAGGAGAAGAATAAATTCAATACCTTTGCCATCTCCCCATCCTTTGTAACCAGATGTCCTTCCTCATTCTTTATGGGGCCAATATGGTCTGTCCTCCCTTTTTTACTGTTTACATACTTAAAGAATTTCTTGGGATTTTTTTTGCTCTCCTCCGCTATGTGTCTTTCATGTTCTATCTTAGCCATCCTAATTGCACCCTTACATTTCTTATTGCATTCTTTATAAATTCTGAATGCTGTGGATGATCCCTCAACCTTGTATTTTTTGAAGGCCTTCTCCTTTGCTTTTATATGCATTTTTACATTGGAGTTAAGCCATCCAGGATGTTTGTTCGCTCTTTTAAATTTATTACCCAATGGGATACATTGGCTAATGCCCTTATTTAATATGCTCTTAAAGCAAACCCATCTCTCCTCCGTATTCTTTGTTCCTAATATTTTATCCCAATTTATGCCTTTTAGCAAGGTTTGTAGTTTAGGGAAGTTGGCTCTTTTGAAATTCAGTGTCTTTGTGTTCCCTTCATGTCTCCTATTTGTGTGATTTATACTGAAACTAATTGACCTGTGATCGCTGTTACCTAAATTGCCCCGTATTTCCACATCTGTTATCAGGTCTGTATTGTTGGTAATCAGTAGATCTAGTAATGTTTTATTTCTAGTTGGTGCGTCTACCATCTGACCCATAAAATTGTCCTGCAAGACACTAAGGAACTGGCGAGCCTTAAATGAATGCGCGGTTCCCTCCGCCCAGTCTATGTCTGAATAATTAAAATCCCCCATTATGATAACACTTCCCATCCTTGCTGCTAATCCAATTTGTGATAGGAGATCCGTCTCCACTTCCTCCCTCAGGTTAGGGGGCCTATAGCATACTCCCAGTATTATTTTCCCCTTAGCTTCATCCCTTTGGAGCTCTACCCATAAAGATTCCACCTCCTCCCTAACCCCCTTAGTGATGTCATCTCTCACATTCACTTGTACATTATTCTTGATATATAGGCATACCCCTCCCCCTTTTTTACCCTCTCTATCCTTGCGGTATAGGGTATACCCTTGAATGTTTGCCAGCCAATCATGAGAGCTGTTAAACCAGGTCTCCGAAATTCCCACAAAATCCAAATCCTCCTTGTACAACAGTATCTCTAGTTCACCCATCTTGTCCGCCAGGCTCCTGGCATTGGTGAACATGCCACATAGTTTAGACCGGTCACATATTGTCCTCGTATTGAGTGTTTCAAGATTGCAACTTGGACTTGCTACTATACTCACCTTGTGTTTTTGTGCTTTGGTTAACCTACCACTAATGCCCCCAATACTACCCTCTGGAATATCTTCCGCGCTAGCTATCACTGTCTCTGGACCCTCCCCCCCATCACCTAGTTTAAAAACCCCTCTAACTTTTTGGCCATCTTCATTCCCAGCAGATCTGCACCCTCCTCATTTAGGTGCAGTCCGTCCCTTCTATAGTACCGGTTACCGACTGAGAAGTCGGCCCAGTCCTCCAGGAACCCAAACCCCTCCTTACTACACCAGCTCTTCAGCCACTTGTTTACTTCCCTAATCTCCCTCTGCCTCTCTGGTGTGGCTCGATGTACCGGTAGTATTCCTGAGAACACTACCTTGGAGGTCCTTTTCCTCAATTTAGCTCCTAAGTCCCTAAAATCGTTCTTTAGGACACTCCATCTGCCTCTGACTTTGTCATTGGTGCCAACGTGCACCATGACAGCCGGGTCTTCCCCAGCCCCTCCCAGTAATCTGTCCACAAGATCCGTGATGTGCCGAACCCGAGCGCCCGGTAGACAACATACTGTTCGGCGCTTCAGGTCTTGGTTACAGATTGCCCTCTCTGTCCTTCTAAGAATTGAGTCCCCTACCACCAGAATCTGTCTTTCCTTTCCCTTTGCTGCCCCCCCACTCTCACTGGAGGAGTTCTTCCCCTGGCAGCTAGGAGAGTCCCTCATCTCCAGCAGTGCTGGTCCCTGACTGGTTACACCAATGTCACTCAATGGAGCGTACTTATTGGGATGCTCCAGTCCTGGATAGGCCTCACTGGCACTTCCCCCTCTACCCCTCCTGACTGTCACCCATCTACTCTTTGCTAGTGCCTGCACCTCTTTGTCTCCACCCGCCTCTGTGCTGGCCCCTGCCGGCACCTGCCGTGTACTTTCCTGGCTCACCTTTAGTATGGAGGGACTTCTCAGTGCTGACAGTTGCTTCCCCAGATTCAGAATCTGGGCTTCCAGGGAAACAATGTGCTTACATTTTGCACAGCAGTATTCGCCCTCGATCGGATGATCAAGGAACGCATACATGCGGCAAGATGTACAAAGATTCGCCTCTCCACACCCGCCGGGCATCGTACCTATTAAATTTAGTGAGGATTTGGGGATTTTACCCTGTCCAAATTACCTAACAACTAGCTTCCTGGCACTAATACTCAAGACAATACACAGGTACACGACAAGACAATACACAGGTATAAAAAAAAAAAAAAAAAAAAGCTATTTAAAAAGTGACAGCAAAAGGCAAATTAAAAACTAAAAGGAAAAGTCCCCAAAATGCAACCCAGCAAACACCAACAGACAGCAAACACACACCAACAGACAGCAAACACACACCAACAGACAGCAAACAAACACCAACAGACAGCAAACAAACACCAACAGACAGCAAACAAACACCAACAGACAGCATACAAACACCAACAGACAGCAAACACCAACAGACAGCAAACAAACGCCAACAGACAGCAAACAAACACCAACAGGCAGCAAGACTTGTATAATCTAACACTTGTTTTTAACTCCCACTTAATCCAGCTCCACTTACACCAAGCTCCACAGCTTCAAACTGAGCACGCTCAGACTGAGTCCTACAACAAGTTAAATAGGCACCTGTGAGCAATTAACCACACCCCTTAATTGATAGACTGATGAAACAAGAAAAAAAAAAAAAAAAAAAAAAAGCTATTTAAAAAGTGACAGCAAAAGGCAAATTAAAAACTAAAAGGAAAAGTCCCCAAAATGCAACCCAGCAAACACCAACAGACAGCAAACACACACCAACAGACAGCAAACACACACCAACAGACAGCAACAAACACCAACAGACAGCAAACAAACACCAACAGACAGGGTAATACTAGCTTCCCACATTTCCGTACAATCCCAGACCCACAACTCTGGGCAAGGTATGGGGTGAAGACTATTCGAGACATTATGCCTGCTGGGAAATTATTGATGTTTAAAGACCTTTCAGACAAGTTTAAGCTACCCAGGTGGATGTACTTCCGCTATCAGCAATTGCGCCATGCAGCGCGAGCGCAGTTCCCAGAACCTATTGCCCTAACCATGGACCCCATAGAGGAGCTTTTGGCCCAGGAATCGCTTTCCAAGCCTCTCTCCTCCCTGTACCTGTCTCTGCTCAGCTTGGACTCTCCCAGACTGGAGAGGCTGTGGGAGACTTGGAGAGCGGATATTCCCACCTTGGAAAGAGAAGAATGGAACGATTGTTTTGAGGAGGGCTTTGGGTTGGTAATCTCATCCCGGGATAAAGTAATACAGGCCAAGTTTCTTCATAGGGTATATTACACCCCGCAGCGACTGCACAGACTGTACCCCTTGAGAGACCCCGTGTGTGGTAGGTGTAGGAGGGATGTGGGAACATATTTTCATATGTTTTGGACCTGTCCTGAAGTGACCAAGTTCTGGGCTGCAGTTTTTGAAGCCATTAATGAGCGTCTCGGGTTAACATTGAGGCCATCGCCAGAGTTGGCACTACTTGGGGTACAGGAAGATGATCAAACACCAAGATATACTAAACTCCTAATTGCTTTTTTGCTTTATTATGCAAAAAAAAACATTCTGCTTAGGTGGACATCTGCAACCCCCCCCACCATGACGCTCTGGGAAGAAACTATTAATAAGGCTCTCCCACTGTACAAAATGACATATTTGAATAGAAAATGTCCCAAAAAATTTGAGGGTATTTGGTTACCCTGGACAGCTTAAGGGTTTAGCCTAAATTACATGATGGTTGGTGTACATGACTGCTGTCTGGGATGCTCTGGCCTCCCCCCCCCTCCCCGTTTTTCCCCCTCCCCTTTCCACCCCTCCCCCTTTCCTCTACCCCACCATCCCCTCCCCCCCCCCCCTACCTAGTGTTACCCCATCCGGGTGTATGATGTTAAAAATTGGGTAATCTTCCCTTATTTCTTTGTTTTCTAATTGACTAAAATAAATTACGCTCTATGGAAGGTTTAAACTGCTAAATTACATGATATGCGAGTTGAGGGATACTATTGCTTGTATTCTTGTGATTTTACCATCCATATATGACATGTGTGACATACCACTTATTTCTTTCTGTCTGTACCATGTTGATTTTTTTTATCAATAAAATGAGATTTTTGACCGTGAAAAAAAAGATTACGCTGAGGGAAATTAATACTGATAAAATAAATGGAAGTGACCTCCACCATTAATAATCTGTAATGAAACAATTTAAGTCTAATTCTACATGTAACCCTAATGGTGTCAAAGTTTATATTTCAAAAATCCATTTAGTTTCATTCTGGGATATCTTCTGGGTCATATTGGCACCTTTCCAGGGTCTATTGATGGTGTCAATTGCATAAAATAATAGACCAGCTGGGTCTTTTTTATGTACCATCCTGAATTGGTTGAACACACTATGTTTAGGAAATGCACTACGGATATTCATTATATGTTCACTAACTCTTTTAGTTAATGTCCTGATGGTCTTGCCTATGTACTGGTAGCAGCATGTACATTCCAGGACATAGCTAACATGTCTAGTACCACATGTTATAAATGGTTTAATGGGGTACTCTTTGAGTTTGATGAGAGGTGAAAGATGTCCTTTTCCTAGGAGCCCTCTGTGTACTTCTACAGGGTCCACATCTTCCACACCTATAAAACCCTTCTAGATTGAACATAGTGATAGCTATTTTCTTGGGGGGGCGATCAGATATGTTTTTTACTATTCTTGTTCTTAGCCCTGGTGCTCTTCAATAAATAAATCTAGGTTTACTTGGTAGTACTTGGTTTAAAATGGGATCCTTCTGGGCCAGTATTTTTTAATACTTTGTTCTAAAAATTTAAATTGTTTATTAAAACCTGTGATGAAGGTGATATATTCTTTTTCTGTTCTTTGTTTTGTTGTTAGCAGTGCCTGTCCGTCCATATCTCCTACCTGTTCTCTATTTTTAATAATATATCGTGAGGATAACCTTTGTCTGTAAACCGTTTAATCAAGATATCCATTTGTTCTATATAGTCTCAATATAGAGTGCAGTTTCCTTTTATACGTACAAATTGCCCTTTGGGAATGGCCATTTTCCACCTGGGATGATGAAAACTCCTAGCTTAGGAGTAGCAAATGTAGCAATTTCTGTCCATGTTTTTGAAATATGTTTTGGTGTTCAGCTTGCCCTCTGTTTTAAAAATATGCAGGTCCAAAATGTCTATGTTTTGTCGGTGGACTTTCACCATGAATTTCATACCATAGACGTTTTTGTTGATGTGGTCAATGAATGCTCCTAGGGTGGACTCTGTTCCTTCCCACACCAGCAAAATATCGTCTATGTACCTGTGGTACACCTGCGATTCTGGCCAAAGATTGCCATAAATTAACTCTTCTTCTCATTTATTGAGAAAAATATTCGCAACACTTGGGGCATATTTAGCCCCCATGGAGACACCTTTTGTTTGATTATAATATTGTCCCCCATACCAAAAGAAATTATTGGTCATGGCGAGTCTCAAGCTCTTGAGGATGAACTGTTTTTGTCTGTGTTTTAAATTAGTGAACTTATTTAGGGCCCATTTGACTGCATTCATGCTGTCTGGTTGGCAAATGTTGGTGTACAAAGACTCAACGTCTATTGTAACCAAAAAACTAGTCTTGTTTATTTCCACATGTTGTAAGTGGTTAATAACATCCTTGCTATCTTTCAGGCAAGATGGACTTTGCCATTTCCATCCATACTTATGAGACATAATTTCAACAGGCTCCCTAGGGGTATCCCCACATGCCTAAAATGACCATACTAGCAATAGTTGGCCAACATCCAGGGTGAGTGTACATCTATGTGGAGCACCCAGTCTAAACACCATTGTACAGGAGATGTCAATTTAAGAATGAGTACTTTGTTTCATCACCTAATGGAACTTTATTAATTTTTTTGTGTGTTCTGCATGTTTACATGAATGTGATCAACCCTAAGCGCAGCAAACTGTTTTTATACAGAGGTCAGTAGTATGTAGAGCAGTGAACAAAGGTCAGTAGCAGTAGTAGGCAGGGCAGTGTACAGAGGTCAGTAGTATGTAGGGCAGTGTACAGAGGTCAGTAGTATTTAGGGCAGAGTACAGAGGTCAGTAGTATGTAGGGCAGTGTACAGAGGCCAGTAGTATTTAGGGCAGTGTACAGAGGTCAGTAGTATGTAGGGTAGTGTACAGAGGTCCGTAGGATGTACGGTGGCATACAGAGGTCAGTAATATGTATGGTAGGGGTCGGGAGGGCATGGTACAGGGAGGTCAGGAGGGCAAGGTACTGGGTGAGTCAGAAGAGTGTGGTACTGGAAGATATGGAGGGCACAGTACGGGGGGGGGGAAGGGGGGGGCTCAGGTCTCAAGAGGGCATGGCACTGGGGTGTCAGGAGGGTATGGTATTGGGGAGGGGGGAATTAGGAGGGCTGTGGTGTCTGGATAATATGGTATTGGGGGGAGAGAATCAGAAGGGCTGGGGTGTCAGGAGGGTATGGTATTGGGAGGGATCAGGAGGGGTGGGGTGTCAGAAGGGTATGGCATGGGGTGGTGTCAGGAGGGTATAGTATTGGGGGGGTGTCAGGAAGGTATGCTATTGGGAGGTGTCAGGAGGGCTTTGAGTGAAAGGAGAACTGAAGGGCAGAGACGTTTTTAATGCAGAGCGGCGCAGGGAAGGTGCAACAGTGCTGATCCCTCCTGGCAATCCTCTCTGACATGGAAATTTCACTATACGCTGCAAATCCATGTCACTTTCAGCCTTAAGGTATCATGCATCTTAGTACGACCCTGTTTCCTGCATCTTCCCAAGTAACACAGACATGACCACCATTCTTACATCCTTGGCTTCACAGCTCGACTGTCTGCCCTCACGAGCACAGGCACCTTTTATTTATCAGCAACAAAAGGAATGACAAACAAGAAGTCATGGCCCCAACAGCCAATCGCTTCCTCCATGTAAAATGACATCACAGGAAATGACAACAGTAAAGGGGAGGGCATCCACAGGAGTAGGGGGGGGGAGTGCACATGTCCCACCCACTTGAGGCATGTACACTGCCCCTCGCCCAGCCACATGCATGCACATCCACCATCTTCGTCAGCATGAAGCCCATTCAATACTGCTCAGAGTAACCAGTATCTAGTAAGATCATTCTGCTTGTTCTTACAGGTTTGAGAAGATCTGCAGGGACATTGCTACTGTTGTTGTCAATATACGGTATGAGTATATCAACAAGGCAGATACCAATGTCCTCTTATAAAAGCAGCTATGTATCCAAAAGGGATAGCGTAGCCACAAGAGAGATATAATATGTTTCTCTCGTTATGCGGACTTAGCTTCTCTAATGTGCATAGACATTTGAAGGCAAAAAGCCCAGCGCATTGCGCTTGATGCTTACAAACCGGCAAACGCCCACACACACAGAGAACACGTCTCCAAGCCCTTGAGAAGGTTTTCATACTGACGGTTTTACCGCTGGTCCAGATTCAACTCAAGTGCGCTCTGCTAGAGCGCTCCTTGGTTAAATCAGACACAGGGAGACAGATGACAATCTATAAAACACACATCCTAGAATAAAATATCCACATGAGTCCATATAATAACAGTTCCACAACATCTCTCACCATCCCACATTGTAACTGTGGATCTGGGAGGAGGGCCGATACCGAGGGACTGGCAATACAATAGGAAGCGCTTGGGTATGTTCAGAGAAGGGCCCGAACCCACCCGAGCTATTCAAGGCTTTCCCAGCCCCGCAGCCATAGGTATGCAAGGGGTGGGGGACTGCCTCTGCAGCCTGGGATTGGGTGAGCGTGCGCATGCGCCGCTTTAGAGAAAGGATCAGGTCGCAACTGTGGGACGTATTAGCGGTCACCTTTCGTCGGTCGACAGGTAGCCCGCGATCGGCGGGTTGCCGACCCCTGGTTTATATGAATCAGCTATTCACACACTCAAGTGATTGATTGATTCATGTAACTAGCGCTGGTACATATAAAATTAGGTTAAAGGACACTAGGGGGCTCTTAATTTTTACCAGCAGCTGGTAGAGAGAAAAAGGAAGGGAGGGAATTAAGATTTTTCAGCGAGGAATTTATGATTTTTTTTTTTTTTTTTTAGGGGTTTTGCAAATTTTTATTTTATTATTCTAACTACAGTATGCTGAAACATGTGTTCACAGACTCAATATGTCAAAGAAGTTTTACTTGTTAACAGGTTGCATCTACCTCATCCCATAGAACAGGTTTTTTCTCAAGTTCAGGAAAAGTTATCAAATATCTTTTCTCTTCAGTTTATTCTTCTCTAAAAGAACCCGGGGGAATGTGCAACAGGCTTGTTTTTGCCTGTTTTTTTTAACAGTTATATTGGCGTATTCAGTAGTACAGTACAAGGAGTAATTGTAATTCTAAAAGTGCAGGAATATTAAAGCAGCCCATTACTTATGCAGTCAGAAAAAGGTTCTGGGAAATTGCTGTTGACTTTTGCAGAATGTCCTCGGCACTGCATTAAAGCTAAACTCCAGCCTTAGAGTACCTTCAGCCTTTCACAATCGTACAGGCTCCTCTCCTGTACTGAAATTGCTTACTGTAATTTGACTGCATGCTGTGAGCTCCCCACTGTGTGCATTAGAACCTGCAGCAAGTCAGATTAAGCCTGCAACATTATATGGCTCAAAGACATTATTTATTGCCAGACTAAGGCAGCCCATAGATGATTCATTTTTTTGTGCAACCAGTGGGTTGAACTAAAAAAAAAAGACCCAATTCCCCCATCCACACATTTGAGCCTTTGTATTCTGATAGCGGAGAGACTTCTGATCAGCGCTGTTGGCAAAAGCCTTTGGCACTGATTGAGGGGAAATTTTCCAACAGAGAAGGTGTATAGAAGTTGATCAGTAAATACATTTCTTTACTACCATCCTGCCCATACATGGATTGAAAAACAACAGGTCCCTGCCGAAGCAGCCGAATTTCACTCCGTGTATGGCCGGGTTCACTGTATGTAGCCTATCATTCACTGGATATTGCCTCTTTTTTTATTAAGCATATTTTTATTAACATTTTCCAAATACAAAACGAAGGCAATAAACATCAAAGTAACAGTATTTGATATTATCCAATGTCATAATCAATAGTCCAGTCAAACAATAATGAACTAAATCAGGGGTAGGCAACCTTTGAGAAATGGAGATCTACAGGGTATAAGATTAGGGTGATCAGACTCAGCCCACTTTTATTTAAAAGAAAGAAAAAAAAAGGTTCACAAAAACATCAGTAGCCCAGGCAGGGAGTTCCACCATCACTATATTTTACAGACTCCAAATGCTTCAGCCTCCTGGCTTACGTTATTGCCACATGGCTGCTTCAGGCCTGTAACCCAGGCCTTAGGTCTGCTGCTTAGAACAAAAGAGTTTCCTAGAGTTAAGCTCTCTCCTTGCTTACTCCCGATCAGCGCCTTGCTGCTCTGTCACAAAGTACATTTGCCTCCCGCAAACATGCATGCTCTGGCTGTACTAGGGTTGCCACCTGTACGGAAATGACCCGGACAGCCCTGGTTTTGACAGTTGTGCCAGGGCTTGTGTTCTCCCGACACCCGGACACAGCAGCAATGTATAGGCTTCACTCTTGACCAGTTCCAGGCTCCAGATCACCACCACCACCCCCACCCCAACCCCGCCTGTGTGTCAGAATAGATTCTCTCTCCCGCCAGCAGACTACCCCCCGCCCTGCCTCTCCGGAAGAAGAAGACCCCCGCAGTGTAACCAGGCAGCTGCAGAACTCCTCTCTCTCCCAGCTCTTCTACCGCCAGCAGCACTACACCCGCCCTGGCCCCCCTTCTTCCCCGCTCCAGTGGCCAATGTCCTGCAGCAGCCGCCCGCGTCACACTGCACTGTCTGTGGCTTTGTGGCTGCACTCTCTCCCCCACCCACCAGCGCCGATGCCAGCCAGAGACAGTGCATGGAAATGTCTGGTGTCCTAGCAACCAGGGACGTGATGCGTGAGAGAGCATGGTGTTAGACTCTACCCCCACTTCTCATACACATCTTTACAGCGGCTCCTGAAAGGTAAGGATTTTTTTTTCTTGCTCAATGGAGTACTCTATGGGGGGGGTGGAATCAGGCAGGCACTGTCTGATACTTAAGGGATTTAGAACTACCAGGGTCTCTACGGAGGGGGGGGGGGGGGGACCGTCGCCCACGGGTGGTCTATTATGCTCAGTGGCTCAAAATTTTTGTGGGGGGGGGGCACAAAAAATGTAAAAAAAAAAATCATCAATTGCCACCACTGTGCCCATCAAATGCAGCCACTGTGCCCTCAAACTCTGCCACTGTGCCATCAAACACTGCCACTGTGCCCAAATGCTGCCACTGTGCTCATCAAATGCTGCCACTGTGCCCAAATGCTGGCACTGTGCCCTCAAACACTGCCACTGTGCCTTCAAACCCTGCCACTGTTCCTAAAAACGCTGCCACTGTGCCCATCAAATGCTGCCACTGTGCCCATAAAACGCAGCCACTGCGCCCATCAAATAATGCCACTGTGCCCATCAAACGCTGCCACTGTGCCCATCAAACGCTGCCACTGTGCCGCCAAACACTGCCACTGTGCCCATTAAACGCAGCCACTGTCCCCATTAAAAGCAGCCACTGTGCCCAAACGCAGCCACTGTGCCCATCAAACGCTGCCACTGTGCCCATCAAATGCAGCGACTGTGCCAATCAAATGCAGCCACTATGCCATTAATCACTGCCACTGTGCCCATCAAATGCTGCCAACGCTGCCACTGTGCCCATCAAATGAAGCCACTGTGCCCATCAAACGCTGCCACTGTGCCCTCAAACACTGCCACTGTGCCTTCAAACCCTGCCACTGTGCCTTCAAACGCTGCCACTGTGCCCATCAAACGCTGCCACTGTGCCCATAAAACGCAGCCACTGTGCCCATCAAATAATGCCACTGTGCCCATCAAACGCTGCCACTGTGCCCATCAAATGCTGCCACTGTGCCGCCAAACACTGCCACTGTGCCCATTAAACGCAGCCACTGTCCCCATTAAACGCAGCCACTGTCCCCATTAAACGCAGCCACTGTGCCCATCAAATAATGCCACTGTGCCCATCAAACGCTGCCACTGTGCCGCCAAACACTGCCACTGTGCCCATTAAACGCAGCCACTGTCCCCATTAAACGCAGCCACTGTGCCCAAACGCAGCCACTGTGCCCATCAAATGCTGCCACTGTGCCCATCAAACGCTGCCACTGTGCCCTCAAACACTGCCATTGTGCCCATCAAACGCTGCCACTGTGCCATCAAACACTGCCACTGTGCCCTCAAATGCTGCCACTGTGCCATCAATTGCAGCCACTGTGTCAAACACTGCCTCTGTACTGTCAAACATTGCCACTGTGCCATCAAACGCTGCCAGTGTGCCCATCATACGCTGCCAGTGTGCCCATCATATGCTGCCAGTGTGCCCTTCAATGCCCCCAGTGTGACCCCCCCACCCACTTGCCGTCTGTCCGCCACTTACCCTGTCTTGGTGGAGCAGCAGGTGACAGCGATGAGCGGGGTTATGCTTGCGTCTCCTGCCGTCCTCATCTCTCGTCCTCTCCTCCTGATAAGCGTCCAATAGCGGCGCTTGTCGTTTCAGCCAATCAGGTGACAGGTAACAGACCCGAGCACCTGATTGGCGGAGAAGCGGTTTAGTGTTAGGAAAGCGAATATTCATTCACTTTTCTAACACAGCTGAGTGACCTGCGAGCAGGTCACTTTTTTGACACCTATTAGATCCTATGGCTCTAATCAGGCGCTTCAAAAACACCCCACCCCCGCAGCTGTAATTCAGGCGCCCTGTGCCCGAAAAGGGGCCGGGCGCTTGAATAGGGGGTGGCAGCAGCGGCCATAGATAGATTCATGCAATGCATGAATTTATCTATCTATTGGTGATAGAGGGGGCAGCTGGAGAGAGGTGGCGGCACCCATGTGCCATTATGGACGCACCGCCACTGATTATGCTGCTAATATAAAGGGGGGGAGGCAGGCACTGTCTGATATTTAAGGGACTCAGAGCTAGCAGGGTCTCTAAGGGTGGGGACCATCACCCGGGGGAAGTCTATGCTGCTAATTCAAAGGGGGGGGGGGTGAGTCTATGCTGCCAATATAAAGGGAGGGGGGTGAGTCTGTGCTGCTAATCTAAAGGGAGGGGCGGTGAGTCTATGCTGCTAATATAAAGGGGGGGGAGGGTGAGTCTATGCTGCTAATATAAAGGGACACTAATCTAATCTGGCTTTTCTATTGTATATTGGATAAGGTACCAATGTGCTGGATTTTCTATGGATTGTGACTTTAGATATGTGAGCCCTGGCACTGGTTTATCATTGCTGGTGACAAAAAGTTAAAATTTATTTCTGGCATTTTATCAACTTTTTTTGTTTGTCACCCAAAGACGTGATGCTTATCAAATGTACATGGCAGACTACAGAGTTTCCTTTTTAACAATAAAAAAAAGGTAGATGTTTGAAATTTGTAGAACTGCATCTGTTATATCACAATAACCAGATAGATTCCATGTCACATTTACTAGCAAATATGATTGGTTGCAAACTTCAGTGGAAAGCATAGTTTTTTTTAGTGTGTGCCTTCCTATTCTGGTGTGTTGACATTTCATGACCTGATGTCAAAGCGGTGTCCCCAAGACGCATAATAAGGAAAGTCTCCCCAGTGGAGTCAGATGCAGCATGAAAAACCCAATAGAGATTCTAACCTTTCCATGCTCTTATTTAAAAATAGAATAAAATTGGTTGGATTTATGCTGGTTATAGATGATACAATTTTCTTTCCTTCCAGCATGACTAAAAGAAAGAAAAGAAAATAGCTCAATTCCCCCATGAACGCAGTGTTGATGGAGAAATGCCTCCAGTACACTATTGTATTCTGCATTCTCGTCTGGCAGAATACAATGGTTACTGCTAGTGGCTATAGCCGCCTGGCAGTAACTGTATGTAGAAAAATCTGACATGCTGGTTGTACCCAAGTTGATCGATAAGTCAACCTCAGTACAGTCAGCTTGCCCTTGCATGGATCGAAATTCGGACACAGATTTAATGACATTGCAAACATCCAGCGCTCTGTGGCAAAGATATTGCACAGCATCCTGTAAAGAATTCTGCATTGTTATATAAGGGGACTACATTGAACCTATGTGCATATTGGTGTGGTACAGGGAACTGTATGTGATTCAGAGAGGAATCGCACCGCATTCCTGTTCATTGTAATTTGTTGCAGTGCAATTTGAGCCCATTCATTTTGTATGGCTCAAATCGCACCACACTCACACAAAAAAGGTGCATGCAACTTTTTTTGCCGCACTGGAATCAGATTGCGTGGGTGATCACACCTATGCAAACTGATTCTGACAATTGCACTGCATTTTGTGAACTGTTTTTGGGGTGTTGTTAATATTGACAACCACAACAGTTCACATGGACAGACTATGACACGGTGCAGAAAACGCACAGAAATCACTGCAAATCCCACCCCACCCTGCATCAGTGTGAACCAGGGCTCCAGGTTACATTAGCTGCTTGTGTATAGGTATGCAGACTTTTTCCCCCACACTCACTAAACACTTTATTAGGTACATATGTTCAAATGCTTGGTAACACAAATTGCTAATCAGCCAATCACATGGCAGCAACTCAGTGCATTTAGGCATCTAGACATGGTGAAGACGACTTGCTGAAGTTCAAACATTTTGATGGTAGGGTCAGAATTTGGCGTAAAAACATGAAAGCTTGGATCAGTCCTGCCTTGTATCAAGAGTTCAGGCTGGTGGTATAATGGTGTGGGGGGTATTTTATTGGCACACTTTGGGTCCCTTCATACCAATTGAGCATCGTTTATACACCAAGCCTACCTGAGTATTGTTGCTGACCATGTCCATCCCTTTATGACTACAGTGTACCCATCTTCTGATGGCTCCTTCCAGCAGGATAATGCACAATGTCACAAAACTCCAATCATCTTGCCACTGGACAATGAGGTCACTGTACTCCAATGGCCTCCACACTCACCACATCTCATCCAATAGAGTACCATTGAGATGTGGTGGAACGGGAGTCAGGAGATTGGCATCATGGATGTGCAGCCGACTAATCTGCAGCAACTGTATGATGCTATCATGACACTATGGACCAAAATCTCTGAGGAATGTTTCCAACACCTTGTTGTATCTATACCATGAAGAATGAAGGCAAAATTATATATATATATATATATAAGGGACACGTTCTCCAATGCAAATATATTTACTGAATCTTCAAATCATCAAAGTCGTCATGTACATCAATTGCAGCTACTATATACAGTTGCGAGCATCCCTGCTCTTCCTCAGGCTGTGTACAGTAGCTGCAATTGATGTACATGACGACTTTGATGATTTGAAGATTCAGTAAATATATTTGCATTGGAGAACGTGTCCCTTCGTTTATGTTAATGGATATCGGTGGAGAACAGGGAGTCCACCTTGATACCATTCCAGTCTAACAGCAAGGACAAAGAAAAGGCAGTAACCCACCCAAAGTTTGAATATATATATATATATATATATTACACATATTACATACAGTATGTGTATATAAAGCCCTCAACCCCACATCTCATTTGGCTCAGCTAGCTCAAGTGGATTCTACAAATATGCCACAGACTGTTAATGGTTACACTCTAACCGATGATAAAGCATTTAAAATGTTTCATATATTGTATCAACAGTAGTCATATAATGTCTTCGGAGGATGAATAGCAGCCCTGTACTAGTAAAAAAGCCAGGCAGCTTTGCAAGTTTTGGGATGAGTGGCTTGAAAATTATGATTTTAAAAGCTGGCTTGTAAGGGAAAAAGGTGACGATACATTGGATAGATGCAGAGTGTGTTGTGTTACATTCAAGGTGACATATGATGGCCTTAAAGCTGTTAAAGCTCACCAAAATTCAGACCGTCACAAGCAAGCTATACGTGCTCAGAAAACATCAGATACTCTGCAAAAGTTTTTTGTCAAAGTCAACACAGAGGAAGAAGACAAAGTCCTTGCTGCTGAAATCAGCCTAATCTATTATGGGGTTACACATCACCACAGCTATTTGTCTCAGGTAAGAAAATTATTTGATTTTTATAATGCTACCTTTTCCTAGTAGTAGTAGTTTAGTTTACTTCACATAAATTGTGTTTTTCAATCAATATAGTTAATGTATTTTTACTAATTATTTATGGCATGTATTTGAATAAAATAAAATATTTTTTTAAATGTTTGACCCCCTTCAAAGAAGTAGAAAACTTTAAAAATGGTGCATGTTTAGGAGATATTTATTTTACCTACAGGTAAATTATACAGCTTTATTATAAACTTACCTGTAGGTAAAAAAATCAAATTCAGGAGTTTCCTGCCACTATTATAGTAACAATATAAGGTATGTTTGCTCCCCCCCCTGTAATAGTAGCATTATAAGGTATGTCCCCCCCCCCTTTAATAGTAACATTATGAAGCATTTACTCAGAATATCAAGGTATTATGATCCATAATAATTTTGATTACACTATAACTTATACTTGCTTTTTGTATATAAATATATATATATATATATATATATATATATATATATATATATAATATATATTATTATATCTATTTTAGGACCGTGGGAATAAACTTTATTCTAAAGTTTTTCCAGACACTCAGATTGCCAGGAAAATGCACCATGGAAGAACAAAATGTGAAGCTATTGTTCAAAATGTTTTATCCCCTTCTTCAGTTGAAGCAGTAGTAAAGCAGATTCGAGGTGGAAAACCTTTTTCAGTTTTGCTTGATGCTTCGAACAAAGGTAACTCAAAATATTTTCCACTTGTGGTGACCTATTTCACCAAGGATAAGGGAGTTCAGAAGAAAATTCTGGATTTTTATGAGGATGCTGATGAAACATCTGATGTAACGTCCGGCCATATACCTCAGGTTCTGAGCTCATTTTATCTGGACCTCAAGCAAATAATTTCTTATGGTGCAGATAACACATCCGTCAACTATGGCATCCATCATTCCGTCTATACCAACTTAAAGTGGGAGTCCGGCGACCAATCTTTTTTTTTTTTTTTTTTTTTAGGTCATTGAGACACTTTGCTAATCCCAAAATAATACTCACAGTTTGGGTGTAATATTTCTGCCTCTGTCTGTTTTCGTACTGAAGAATAACTTTTTTAAATGTGATTCTGGCTGTTTCCATCTTGCTTGTGGGCATGTGAAGCCCACAAGCATTGATTTCCTGGATGCGGTGAATGCTGTTCATTCCCAGCTTGTTCACACGCATGATCATTGTTCCCGCACTGAATCTTGGGAAGCCTGACACTAAGCTCCTAGGAGACAGTGCGGAAAATTCTTTCCTTTTAGCTGCAGGTTGCAACTGCCATCTGTTGCATAACGCTGCAAAACATGGCTGTAAAAGGTTGATGTATGATGTGGAAGCATTCGTAATTAGTCTACAATGAATTTTTCTGCAGCGCTAAGCATGTTAACAAACTCAAGTCATGCTTTGATTTTTTGGATATGGGTTATCATAAACTTTTACGACATGTACCAACACGATGGCTATCGCTATTTACAGCTTTGGATCGGTTGTTGAAGAATTGGCCTGCAGTGAAGATATACTTTATTCAAATGGGAGAAGGGAACTGTCCACTTCTCATTTGGAATTTTATTAGGTCTCAGGAACATCGTCTTAATTCTGATTCAGATCTCACACTCCACGAATGTTACCTTTTTTTTTTTTACACAATTTTATGAATATATTTCAACCTGCCATCTTAAAATTGGAGAGTGACACAATGCAGTCAACTGAGATCTTTCATATTCTTGAGGACGTTCTTAACAATCTCAAGTTGCGAATAACAGAGAATTTTTTGGCTTCAAAGTAAACCAGTCACTGAAGAATCTTCCACCAAGTTCACAGGAGGCATTCAAGAAAAATGCTTTAGAAGTTTATAATGCATGTGTACAATATTTGGAGAAGAGATTTAATTTTGGATCAGATTTCTATTTAAGGAAAATTTCCATTCTAAGTCTCAAACCTAAAGAGACTTTAACATTTGTCAGTTTATGTGACATTAAGAAGATGTTCAACATAGATGTTGATGATGATGGGCTCTTCACCATTCTGAGCAAAGTTCTTCACACATTGGATCCTGATGGAGAACATTCGGTGGACCAAAGATGGGTAGCATTCTTTGAGAAATGCTCTGCACCTAATCTTCTAAAAATAGTGGAATGCGTTTTAGCAATTCCTGTAAGCAATGCATTTGTGGAGTGGGTTTTTAGCGTTATGCAAAACCTTTGGAGTGAAGAAAGAAATCGGATGTCCTCCAATCTGGTGAAAGCCAAAATCTGCATAAAATTCAACTTCAAAATGTCTTGTATGGAAATCTATGACTTTGTAGTAAATAGCAAACCACTACTAAAAGCTGCAAAGTCTAATACAAAGTACATATGGAAAAATAAATAACGTGCAGTTATTTTTAGTTTGATTTTAATTTGAACATTGCATTGTTTGATGTGCACTTTATTTTTTACTTGCTCTCAAAAATTATTTTTTTAAAGCAATGTCTTATTTAGTTTGGGTTCTAAAAATCAGTATTTTATTTATCAACATAGGATGGGTTTTCATTTGTTATTTATATTTGAAAAGCACTTTTTGGGGAGTTTATTAGTTATTACTACTGGATGTAGTGTTTTTGTATTGGTAATTGTTATGTATCAAGTGCACTTTGTTTCCTAAAAGTTAAAATAATATTTTATTTATGTACCCAAGCTGGGTCATTCTTATGTTTATAATGTATAAGTTATGTTGTTGCATTGCAAGGTTAAGAAATAAAATGAATATGTTACTAATTTGTTTTGTTTCTTTCTGTTACTATTTGACTAAACTAGAGAAGATAACATTGTATGTAACTAAACTCTTTCCTTGTAAGGTGAAAAAGCTTACTAAATCTCTACTTTTTACTCATTACATGCAATATATTTGCTTTCTTATAGGTAATAATATTTTTTTATACACAGGTAGTCTTCCAATGCATAAATAGTGTTTATAAAGTTTATTTCATCACAAAATATATGTATAGTTTATACTACAAAAAAAAAAAAAAATGCTTTGCGCCGCTAAAGTGTTCAGGTTTGGCTTGAAGAAAAGGTGGCAACCCTAGGCTGCACCCTTGCAGCCTCTGACTCCTGCAGAGGAATGGGAGTACACCTGACTCCCATGCACAGACTTCCTGTCTGTGGGGTGGGGCCCTGAGCCACAGTCAGGTTACAACTAAATAGCCCAGTACACAGCTGTGCAATCAGAGTGCCTGTCTCTCCAAAATCTGGTGTAAACCAGCAATCTTTCGGGTAGCACGGGGTCCCACTGCCACATATCTTCCCCCTTGTTTTGTACTGGAGGGAGGAACACATAATCCTGTCTGTCACCATGGATGGGACACCTCTGTGCCAGCCATTAGCTGCGTAGGCCCATTTCTTTTTCCATGTATGTTTCCACCAGCACTTCACCTTGGCACCTTTGTGCCAACTATCAGCAGCAGGAGTCCTAATCTACCCAACCTTTTTTCTAAAGGGGCACTCCACCCACATCTTCTTCCGGGTGTGCTTACACCAGCACTTCTTCCTGAACCGTGGGCTCCCACTAATCTCTCTATCCCTTCTACCTGCTGGCCAGGGGATCCTCCCTTTTTTTTTTCTTCCACAGACCTACGCTCCTGTTGGGGACCCACTTCCATTAAACCTGTCACAGACTGACCCCTCTCATTACCTGACGCAACACTAACCAACAACATCTGTTTCTCAGGTTCACTAACCCCTGTGTGGTCACAGGAGGGTGTGAGTGTCAGGGGGTTATTGTACTGGGGGTGTCAGGAGGGCATGCTATTGGGGGGTGTCAGGAGGGCTTTGAGTGTCAGGAGGGCTGGAGGGTAGAGAAGTTCTTAATGCAGAGTGGCGCAGGGAAGGTGCAGTGGTGCTGATCCCTCCCGGCAATCCTCTCTCACCATCCTACATGGTAACCATGGATCAGGGAGGAGGGCCGGTGGCGAGGGAAGGGCAATACAATACGAATCAAAAAGAGAACAAATCAGTGCAAGTATGTATATGAAACACAGCAGCTGAACACCAGGGTCAAAAATCAAATCCCTAAAAGACAAATAAAAACACATGATGATAGAAAATGACGCTTGGTACTCCATAGCTTCATCCTATCCTGTGCATCTCCAGAGCCAAGAGTGGTGTGCCTGGGAAGATCAGCCCCAGTCCTAAATCCAGATCCAGCAGCCTGCACACCTGGTGAAGCTATGGAGTACCAAGCGTCATTTTCTATCATATACTTGCCCTTGCCCTGCTGTCTGACTGATCTGGATCTGCTGTACACCATCCTCATATGACCCGTAAGGGAAGGCACTTCTGAGCCTCTATAATAAAAGGGTCCCAGCCATAAGGTGAGAGGTCATCCTGTATATTGGTGGAGGGATCACAGAAAGTCACTGAGATGTCAGCATGAAGTCACATCACACATGACTGTTCGGATTGATTGAATTCTTTATGGACTCTCATTGTTGTTTTTATTTGAACGCTGCACCATCTGTTTTTATAATACAATACAAATCGCTCAGGCATGTTCGGAGAAGAGCCCAAACCCACCCGAGCTATTCTGGAGGCTTTCCCCGCCCACAGCCGTATGTATGTAAGGGGTGGGGGACTATCTCTGCAGCCTGGGATTGGGTGAGCATGCGCATGCGCCGCTCTACAGCAAGGATCGGGTCACAACTGCGGGAGGTATTCGTGGTCACCTGTCTGCGGTCGACAGGTAGCCCGTGATCGGCGGGTTGCCGACCCCTGGTTTATATGAATCAGTTATTCACACACTCAAGTGATTGATTGATCCATGTAGCTAGCACTGGTACATATAAAATTAGGTTAAAGGACACTAGGGGGCTCTTAATTTTTACCAGCAGCTGGTAGAGAGAAAAAGGAAGGGAGGGAATTAAGATTTTTCAGCGAGGAATTTATGATTTTTTTTTTTTTTTTTTAGGGGTTTTGCAAATTTTTATTTTATTATTCTAACTACAGTATGCTGAAACATGTGTTCACAGACTCAATATGTCAAAGAAGTTTTACTTGTTAACAGGTTGCATCTACCTCATCCCAAAGAACAGGTGTTTTACGCCTTTTTTCTCAAGTTCAGGAAAAGTTATCAAATATCTTTTCTCTTCAGTTTATTCTTCTCTAAAAGAACCTGGGGGGATGTGCTACAGGCTTGTTTTTGCCTGTTTTATTTAACAGTTATTTTGGCGTATTCAGTAGTACAGTACAAGGAGTAATTGTAATTCTAAGAAAAGTGCAGGAATATTAAAGCAGCCCATTACCAGTGCAGTCAGAAAAATGTTCTGGGAAATTGCTGTTGACTTTTGCAGAATGTCCTCGGCACTGCATTAAAGCTAAACTCCAGCCTTACCTTCAGCCTTTCACAATTGTACAGGCTCCTCTCCTGTACTGAAATTGCTTACTGTAATTTGACTGCATGCTGTGAGCTCCCCAATGTGTGCATTAGAACCTGCAGCAAGTCAGATTAACTGGTTCCGGACCAGCCGCCGCAGTTATACTGTGGCAGGTTGGTCTGGCTGCATGAAGCGTCGGCTGGGGGGCCGCAACCATCGGATTCAATCAGGAACCGATCAATCCCCAGGCCAATGATATCTGGCCTGGACCCAGTCCTGACGAATGAGATTGTTCCCCTGTCATGTAAGTGTAAACACTGACAGGGGAAGTGATGTCATCTCTCCTCGTGTCGGAAAGTGAGTTGCACAACACTACACTGACACCAGGTAACGTAGGCACACAATTCACCCCCGATCACCCAACCCAGTTAACCCCTTCACCACCTGTCACTGTGTCACCCAGTACAGCAATCAGATTTTTTTTTGATCGCTGTACTGGTGTCATTAGTGACAAAAATCAGCATTAGGGCAATTAGTATTAGCCCCAGAGGGGCTAACCCCCCCCCAACCCCCGCAATAAAAGTTTAACCTCTTGATTACCACCTGTCACCTGCGTATAAGTGTCACGGGTGACGCAGTTTAGCTAGATTTTTTTTATAGCGCCAGGGCACCCATCGTATTTTACCCAATAAAGGTTTAACCCCCTGATCACCCGGCGGGTGATCAAAGTTAGGTTTTAGCGTCAGATAGGGTCTGCGTCGCCCCAGGCAGCGTCAGATCAGTGCCAGTAGCGCTAACACCCACGCACGCACAAGACACCTTCCTTTAATAGTATAGTGTCTGAATGGATTGATATCTGATCAGATCTATACTAGCTTCCCCTGCAGTTTAGGGTTCCCAAAAACGCAGTGTTAGTGGGCTCAGCCCAGATACCTGCTAGCACCTGCGTTTAGCCCCTCCTCCCAGCCCAGCCCAGCCAAGTGCAGTATCAATCAATCACTGTCACTTACAAAACACTAAACACATAACTGCAGCATTTGCAGAGTCAGGCCTGATCCCTGCGAATGCTAACAGTTTTTTTGGTAGTATTTGAATCAGTCGCTGACAGTCAGGTGCTTTTTTTCTTGTGAGTCTCACTATTGTGCCAGTAAATTTAGAGACCAAAATGTCAAATCGAAGGTACAGTAGTGAAGAGGCCTACACGTTTCTGAGCATGACAGATAGTGAAGAGGAAGTCACTCATCTGTCAAATTCAGGCTCAGAATATGAACCTGTAGACAGCAGTGGCACCCTGACAGATAGCTCTGACGACGGAGTTGTGGTCCCTGCCAAGGTCAGGCGTACCAGACCCCGTTATTCTTCTGCTGTCGTTGAGGTGCAAGAACTGCAGGTCCCTCGTATGGAGCAGAGAGCCAGTACTAGCGCCGCTCATCCTTCTGGCGAACTGGCAAGTACCAGCAGCCTAGTACATCCTGGTCGTACATCCAGCACTGCAATAACACTTGGTGACGTGGCGAGTCCCATAAGTGCAGTTCAAGCTGGCGAGGTGGCAAGCACGAGTAGTGTCCCACTGCCACCAAGAAGAAGACAAACACAGGCCAGTCGAGCCCATAGTGCCCTTCCTGCTGCATTCGCCAATCCTAATTGGGAGCCCACGACTTCTGCAGCACCCGTACTTCCCCCATTCACTGGCCAACCTGGAATTCAGGTGGAAATAGTTGATTTTATGTCACTTTATTTTTATTCGCTGTTTTTCACCAAAGATCTCTATAGATCTATTGTGGACCAAAGCAATTTGTATGCTGGTCAATTAATCACCGCTAATCCCCAGCTGACCCTTGGCAGAGATTGGAAACCAATTAAGGTTTCCGAATTTAAGGGGATTTTAATTATCCAGACATAGACTGGGCGGAGGGAATCGCGCATTCATTTAAGGCTCGCCAGTTCCTTAATGTCTTGCAGGACAATTTTATGGGTCAGATGGTAGACGCACCAACTAGAAATAAAACATTACTGGATCTACTGATTACCAACAATACAGACCTGATCACGGATGTGGAAATATGGGGCAATTTAGCAATTCAGCGATCACAGGTCAATTAGTTTCAGTATAAATCACACAAATAGGAAACATAAAGGGAATACAAAGACACTGAATTTCAAAAGAGCCAACTTCCCTAAACTACAAACCTTGCTAAAAGGCATTAATTGGGATAAAATATTAGGAACAAAGAATACGGAGGAGAGATGGGTTTGCTTTAAGAGCATATTAAATAAGGGCATTAGCCAATGTATCCCATTGGGTAATACATTTAAAAGAGCGAACAAAAGTCCTGGATGGCTTAACTCCAATGTAAAAATGCATATAAAAGCATAGGAGAAGGCCTTCAAAAAATACAAGGTTGAGGGATCATCCTCAGCATTCAGACTTTATAAAGAATGCAACAAGAAATGTAAGGGTGCAATTAGGACAGCTAAGATAGAACATGAAAGACACATAGCGGAGGAGAGCAAAAAAATTCCCAAGAAATTCTTTAAGTATGTAAACAGTAAAAAAGGGAGGACAGACCATATTGGCCCCATAAAGAATGAGGAAGGACATCTGGTTACAAAGGATGGGGAGATGGCGAAAGTATTGAATTTATTCTTCTCCTCAGTCTTCACGAGTGAATCGGGGAGCTTCAGTAACCAAAACTGCAGTGTTTATCCTCATGACACAACACAGGAAGACAGAATTAAAATTAGACTTGAGAAACTTAACATTAATAAATCACCGGGACCAGACGGCTTGCATCCGAGGGTACTTAGGGAACTCAGTCAAGTGATTGCCAGACCGCTGTTCCTAATTTTTACAGATAGTCTACTGACTGGAATGGTACCAGCTGATTGGAGAAAAGACAATGTAGCACCAATATTTAATAAGGGCCCAAAATACATCCCTGGGAATTACAGACCAGTTAGCCTAACATCAATAGTATGTAAACTCTTGGAGGGGATGATAAGGGACTATATACAAGATTTTAGTAATAAGAACGGTATCATTAGCAGTAATCAGCATGGATTCATGAAGAATCGTTCTTGCCAAACCAATCTATTAACCTTCTATGAGGAGGTGAGTTGCCATCTAGATAAAGGAAGGCCCGTAGGTGTGGCGTATCTGGATTTTGCAAAAGCATTTGACACAGTTCCCCATAAACGTTTACTGTACAAAATAAGGTCCGTTGGCATGGAACATAGGGTGAGTACATGAATTGAAAACTGGCTACAAGGGTGAGTTCAGAGGGTGGTGATAAATGGGGAGTACTCAGAATGGTCAGGGGTGGGTAGTGGGGTTCCCCAGGGTTCTGTGTTGGGACCAATCCTATTTAATTTGTTCATAAACGATCTGGAGGATGGGATAAACAGTTCAATCTCTGTATTTGCAGAAGATACTAAGCTAAGCAGGGCAATAACTTCTCCGCAGGATGTGGAAACCTTGCAAAAAGACCTGTACAAATAATTGGGGTGGGCGACTGCATGGCAAATGAGGTTCAATGTAGAAAAATGTTAAAAAAAATGCATTTGGGTGGCAAAAATATGAATGCAATCTATACACTGGGGGGAGAACGTCTGGGGGAATCTAGGAGAAAAAAGGACCTGGGGGTCCTAGTAGATGATAGGCTCAGCAATGGCATGCAATGCCAAGCTGCTGCTAAAAAAGCAAACTGAATACTGGCATGCATTAAAAGGGGATCAACTCCAGAGATAAAACGATAATTCTCCCACTCTACAAGGCTCTGGTCCGGCTGCACCTGGAGTATGCTGTCCAGTTCTGGGCACCAGTCCTCAGGAAGGATGTACTGGAAATGGAGCGAGTACAAAGAAGAGCAACAAAGCTAATAAAGGGTCTAGAGGATCTTAGTTATGAGGAAAGGTTGCGAGCACTGAACTTATTCTCTTTGGAGAAGAGACACTTGAGAGGGGATATGATTTCAGTTTACAAATACCATACTGGTGACCCCACAATAGGGATAAAACTTTTTCGCAGAAGAGAGTTTAACAAGACTCGTGGCCACTCATTAAAATTAGAAGAAAAGAGGTTTAACCTTAAACTACGTAGTGGGTTCTTTACTGTAAGAGCGGCAAGGATGTGGAATTCCCTTCCACAGGCGGTGGTCTCAGCGGGGAGCATTGATAGCTGCAAGAAACTATTAGATAAGCACCTGAATGACTGCAACATACAGGGATATATAATGTAATACTGACACATAATCACACACATAGGTTGGACTTGATGGACTTGTGTCTTTTTTCAACCTCAACTACTATGTAACTATGTAACGTAGAGCCGGAGAACTGCCCAGACTACATAAGGTGCGCTGGTAAGATAGTGTGGGACTTGGTGTCACCCTTATTCGGAAAGGGGTACCACTTGTACGTGGACAATTATTACATGAGCGTGCCACTTTTTAGTCACCTTTTTGATTATGGAATTGGCGCATGTGGCAGCGTGCAATCTAATTGTCGGGGCTTCCCCCAACGGCTTGTGGAATCTCGACTTAGACGGAGGGAGAGAGCCAGCTTGAAGTGTAATAATTTGTTAGCAGTGAAGTGGAGGGATTCACGGAATGTTTTCTTTCTGTCCTCGCTTCACGCAGACATGGCAGTCCAGATTCCTACGGCAACTGGTGTTGTGGAGAAACCCCTCTGTGTCCACGAATACAACCTTAACATGGGAGGGGTGGACCTCAACTACCAGTTGTTGGCATCTAATTGCCCGTAAGGCCAGATGCTGGTACAAAAAAGTGTCTGTTTATTTATTTCAATTGGCTTTGCTGAACGCTTTTGTGCTATACAAAGCTTCAGTCCGGACTAGATCCTTCCCCAAATTCCAGGAAGAGATCGTCAGAGCCCTTCTGTTTCCAGACGGTGCTCTTGCCCAACTTCCCAAATGCAGTGAGCCGGCTGCATGAGAGGCATTTTCCTTATGTCCTCATTGGTACCCCTACCCAAAGAACACCCCAAAGAAGATGTCATGTCTGCAGTAAACGTGGATTTAGGCGTGACACACGCTTTTATTGTCCCTCCTGTCCTGACCAACCTGGTCTCTGCATTGGTGAATGTTTCAAACGCTACCACACACTAGTTGAGTATTAGCGTAGGGTACAGCACCGCACAGTCCTAGGCACACTAACACCGGGTCTCGGGGTCTCGAAAGATGTGATGGCCATCACATTTTGAGAGTCCCTAATCTGCAACATTCAGTTTACAGTTTGTTTTTATAAAAGTGAAAAAAGTGAAAAACAAAAAAACAAAAACACAAAAAAATAAAATAGAAAATCCAAAAATAATTGTGGTTGTATTTTTCTTCTCTCTCTCTATTGCTCTCTCTCTTATGTTTGCTCTCTACTGTCCGCTCTACTGTTCGCTCACTATTGTTCTATGTCTATCGTTCTCTCTCTGTTTTATTTTTACTATGTTTTATTGTATTTGCTTTGCAGGTATGGTATGTTATACTGTAATGTTTGTTTTATTGTTAACCATCATTTGCTTAGCAGGTATGCCATTCAGCTGCAGCACAGGTTTATTTATCTTGACAGCAACAGTGTTTGCTCCCACGATACATAAAGCCGTGACTCCAGCGCTGTTAGAGGTGATTTCACCAACACAGTTAAAAAAAAGAGCATATATGCCGAAGCATGGGGGCAGGGGTGGAGGAGCGATTTGCTCCTAACATTAGGGGTGGATTGCCCCCATGCTTCAGCATATATTTTTTTAGGCACAGATTGCAATGTTTTATTTTTATTATGTTTTATTGTATTTGCTTTGCAGGTATGGCAAGTCTTACTGTTATACTGTAATGTTACTTTGTTTTATTGTTAACCATCATTTGCTTTGCATGTACACCATTCAGCTTCAGCATGGGTTTATCTATCTTGACAGCAACAGCGTTTGCTCCCACGATACGTAAAGCCGTGACTCCAGAGCTGTCGGAGGTGATTTCACCACCACAGTTAAAAAAAATGGTACATGTGGTGGGTAGATGAAGGGCGGTATTCTAATGGTGGGCATGCCCACCGATCAATCTCTTTTTTTCAGCCCATAGGCTGCAAAAAATAACATTACAATGTATGCCCAACAAGGACCAGCAACGTACTGGTATGTTGCTGGACTTTGAGTGGTTATACCAGAATGAGGCCTGCAGGTTTAGGTATCATCTTTGTGTCATTCTTTTCAGCCAGCGGTCGGCTTTCATATAAAAGCAATCCTAGTGGCTAATTAGCCTCTAGACTGCTTTTATAAGCAGTGGGAGGGAAATCCCCCCCATCGTCTTCCATGGTTTTCTCGGGCTCTCCTGTCCCAACAGGGAACCCGAGAATGCAGCCAGCAGTCCAGCTGATCAGAGACCAGAACAACTCCAATCATCTCTATGGCCTAAGAAACCGGAAGCTACGAGAATTTCATGACTTAGGATTCGCTGGATATAAACATCTCCACTGGGAAATCGGCAAAGCATTTTATCACACCGATATTGGGGTGGTCAGATGCTTTGAGGGCAGAGAGATTTAGGGTCTAATAGACCCCCAATTTTTTCAAAAAAGAGTACCTGTCACTACCTATTGCTATCATAGGGGATATTTACATTCCCTGAGATAACAATGAAAATTATTTTTAAAAAAATGAAAGGAACAGTTTAAAAATATAATAAAAAAGCAAAATAAATAATAATAATAATAAAAAAAAAAGCACCCCTGTCCCCCCGTGCTCACGCGCAAAGGTGAACGCAAGTGTCGGTCTGGTGTCATTTGTAAACAGCAATTGCACCATGCATCTGAGGTATCATCGTGAAGGTCAGATTGAGGGCAGTAATTTTAGCAGTAGACCTCCTCTGTAAATCTAAAATGGTAACCTGTAAAGGCTTTTAAAGGCTTTTAAAATGTATGTAGTTTGTCGCCGCTGCACATTTGTGCGCAATTTTAAAGCATGTCATGTTTGTTATCCATGTACTCGGCATAAGATCATCTTTTTTATTTCAACAAACATTTGGGCAATATAGTGTGTTTTAGTGCATTACAATTAAAAAAAGTGTGTTTTTTCCAAAAAATTTGCGTTTGAAAAATCGCTGCGCAAATACTGTGTGAAAAAAAAAAATTGCAACACCCACCATTTTAATCTGTAGGGCCTTTGCTTTAAAAAATATATAATGTTTGGGGGTTCAAAGTAATTTTCTTGCAAAATAAAAATATTTTTTCATTTTCATTTTCATTTTTAAACAAAAAAAGTGTCAGAAAGGGCTTTGCCTTCAAGACGTTAGAAGAGTGGGTGATGTGTGACATAAACTTCTAAATGTTGTGCATAAAATGGCAGGACCCCCCCCCCCAAATGACCCCTTTTTGGAAAAAGTAGACACCCCAAACTATTTACTGATAGGCATGTTGAGTCCATGGAATATTTTATATTTTGTCACACTTTTTTTTTTTTTTTTACATTTTTTTTTTTTTTTACACAAAGTTGTCACTAAATGATATTTTGTTCAAACATGGCATATTTATATGTGGAATTACACCCCAAAATACATTCTGCTGCTTCTCCTCAGTACGGGGATACCACATGTGTGAGACTTTTTGGGAGCCTAGCCAAGTACAGGATCCAAAAACCAAGCACCGCCTTCCGGCTTTCTAAAGGTGTAAAATTGTAATTTTACTCCTCACTACCTATCACAGTTATGGAAGCCCTGAAATGACCAGATAGCACAATCCCCCCCCCCCCCCAATTACCCCATTTTGGAAAGTAGACAGCCCAAGGTATTTGCTAAGAGGCATGGTGAGTATTTTGAATATCTCATTTCTTTTTGAAAATGAAAAAAAGAAAAGAAAAATGTATTTTTTTCTTTTTTAAATTTTCAAAACTTTGTGACAAAAAGTGAAATCTGCAAAATACTCAACATGCCTCTGAGCAGATAGCTTGGGGTGTCTACTTTCCAAAATGGGGTCATTTTGGGGGGGTTTGTGCTATCTGGGCATTTCATGACCTCCGAAACTGTGATAGGCAGTGAGGAGTGAAATCAAAAATGTACGCCCTTAGAAAGCCTGAAGGCTGTGATTGGATTTCGGGGTTCTGTACGCGGTTAGACTGCCAAAAAGTTCCACACATGTGGTATCCCCGTACTCAGGAGAAGCAGCAGAATGTATTTTGGGGTTTAATTCCACATATAACCATGCCATGTTTGAACAATATATCATTTTTTTTTTTTTAATCCAACAAAATTTTATTAAGTTTACAGGAAAGACAATACAAGCATTTTGGGCAGACCCATAGGATTTCTCTTATATACTACACAATCCAGTGAACAATCATCGGCAACAATATAGCTCCTTCAATACATGGTTCCAGTTACACTCAACCTCAATTTGTACCTCACCCGGCATTAATTCCTAGTAGCCTATCGTACACCAGCTCCATAGGGGCCAATCCCGGTACATCCAACCATGGACCCCATATTTTTTAAAATTTTTGCATACTACCTCTATGTTGATATATCAACTTTTCCATCTCAGAGTTCTGTTAACATTATCAGTCCATTCTTTAATGGTTGGGGGCTTATCAGACTTCAAATGGGTAATAATCAATTTTCTGGCCTGAAAAAGTACTCTATGTATAGCCTCTCTACATTGTCCTTCCCATTCATATTCCTCCAAGGCCCCCAAGAGACATGCTCTAGGGTCCTGTGGAAGATTCACATTAAAGATTGAGTTAATGTTCCGCACCACTCCTGCCCAATACGTGTGGAGCTTGGGACACCTCCACAGCATATGTATAAGATCCCCATGCTCACGTTTGCATCTAGTACATGTTGGTTCCGCCTGCCGACTCATTAAATGTAACCTGTGGGGGGTATAGTACGTTCTCAACAGTATATATCGTTGTGTAAGTTTTTGAGACACATTAAGTGAACATAAGTTCACAGCTTGAAAAATCTCTTCCCACTGATCCTCGTCAAGCTGTCCCACCTCCATTTCCCATTTCTCTCTCACCCTCAGGGGATGCCGCTTCATCACGGATTGCAACAAGATGGTATAGCATTGAGAAATAAATCCTTTAGATGAGTCAGCATCCCTCAGGAGGTTAAATATCGGGGCTGGTGACAAGTGCCATTCCGAGGAGCGGCCCTGAGCCATCACTGCGTGTCTGAGTTGCATGTAATAAAAAAAATCGATGCAGGCAAATTATACGCCTCTTTTAGATCAGAAAACGTATGCAACACCCCATCTCGAAAAATATGTTTAATATGTGTAACTCCAAACTGTTTCCATCGAGCCCCACTTTGTAATTTAGCTAATTCCCCATAAGTGTCATTATGCCACAGGGGACTGTATTCCGTATAGCCATCAATATTCTGGAGATATTTGGATTTATTCCATACCTTTTGTACCAGACTGAAAGTAGGGTATTTTTTATGTGGCCTAGTGAAGGCCTGTGCCTCCAAAGCCATATGAATCAGTCCCCTACCTACTGTATGTAACATTAGCTTGTGCAATGAGTTTTGTGACGGAACAAATGGACCAATCAAGTGTTGTAGTTGGGCAGCAAGGTAGTACAGCCATGGGTTGGGCAATGCCAATCCACCACAATCCCTAGGTCTCTGTAAATGTTCCAATTTGATCCGGGCAGGTCCATTCTTCCAAATGAGCGTTCGGAAAATGGCATTTATTTTATGAAATATCTTTAAGGGAATGACCATAGGGGTATTATGTAGGAAGTAGAGTAACTGTGGCATAAGAATCATTTTTACCAGGTTTACTCTACCTGCTACCGATAATGAGAGGGAGTTCCAAGTCTTGATTTTATCCCGAAAACGTTGTAGGAGGGGGAAAACATTCAAATGTATAAAATCCCTGGGTTGTGACGTAATTTGAGTCCCCAAATATTTGAAGGAAGTGGCCCTCGGAACTGGGCAAGCGGCACTCACAGTCTGCGATTCTTCTCCATCCAGTAGAAGAAGGGCCGACTTAGACCAATTTATAAGAAGGCCGGAAAATTTCCCAAATTCGTATATGGTCGACATGGCCTCCTGAAAAGAGAGGTCCTTGTCACCAAGTAAAAGCATGGTGTCATTAGCATACAACATAATTTTTTCCTGCATGTCACCATAACAGAAACCTGTGATGCGCCGATTTGCCCTGATCCCAATCGCCAGCGGCTCAATTGCCAACACGAAGAGGAGGGGAGACAGGGGACATCCCTGCCGTGTGCCCCTCCTCAATGCGAACCTCGGAGACAAGAAGCCAGATACTCTCACAGCGGCCTCCGGCTGGCTATAAAGAAGCCTAACCCAAGATACATACTGTGGACCAAATCTTTGCAAAACTGACCATAGATAGTCCCAATCTATGCTGTCAAATGCCTTAGTGGCATCTAATGACAGCAGGGCCCTAGAACCCATATTGTCCGCCCTTGATTGCATATTGAGGAATAGCCTTCTAAAATTGACTGCAGTCGACTTATTAGGCATGAAACCAGCTTGGTCACCATGCACGATTGAAGTGATTACGCCGTTTAGTCTAATGGCTAAAGCTTTAGCTAATATTTTCACATTGCTCTGTAACAGAGAGATCGGGCAATACGCCACTGGATCTGTTGGGTCCTTGCCAGGTTTAAGAAGCAAAACAATATTGGCCCTGGACATTGATATTGGCAAGCGCCCCTCTTCCCGAGATCTATTAAAAACTTTGAGCAGATGGGGCAGTAATTCAGTAGGGTATTGTTTGTATATCTCTATGGGGATCCCATCTTCCCCTGGCGCTTTACAGTTAGGGAAAGATCCAACCGCATTCTGTAATTCGTCTACTGTGAGGGTGCTTTCTAAGTTTGATCTCTGATCCTTATTTAATTTGGGGAAGTCTATCTGCTCCAAGTATTGTTCTAATTCCTCTGTAGTATAAGATGTACCTGGCTTATATAAGTCTTCATAATAGGCAGCTAGTTCCTGTAGCACCTTCTCAGGCGTATTTACTATGGTACCCATCTTAGTCCTAATAGCTCCTATGGTCGGTGACTTCTCGTAAGAATTTGCAATTCTTGCCAGTATACGACCCGTTTTCTCGCCCTCTTCAAAAAATGCCTGTTTTGCAAAGAATCTCTTCTTGTCGGCCAACGAGGATAGCAGTTGATGATATGCAGATAAAGCTGCCTGCCATTCCTCCTTGGTCGAGTCTGAAGGGTCCACAACATATAATTGTTCCTTCTCTTGTACTCTAGCTTCAATTTCAGTTTTAAGAGCAGATGAGGCTTGTTTGACCTTATTCATTTCAGCAATTAGCACACCCCTCAAATATGCTTTAAAGGCATCCCATTGCCCGACTATAGAATCATTTGGATCCTGGGTGTAGAAAAACTCACACATGCTCCCTACTATTCCCTCATGAGAGCGGAACAGTTTCAGCCAAAAGGCATTGAATTTCCAAGGGGCTTTAGGTATTGTAACTATGGGGGCTATTGTAATCCGTATAACCACTGGAGAGTGGTCCGATACGCTACGAGGCCTATGTATCATATCAGTCACAAACGGGAGCATGTTTAAGCTGCACACCCCCAGATCAATTCTGGATAAACAACCGTGTGATTTAGAAAAACATGTAAATTGTTTGACCCCTGGATTCCTATGTCTCCAGACATCCACCCAGCCCACCTCTTGCAACAACCGCGCCAGGAGGGTACCCCTGGAGAGGGCAGAGGCACCAGGTCCTGGGTGTCTATCCTCGACTGGATTTAAACAGCAATTGAAGTCTCCCGTTACCAACAACGGCGCGTCAAGCCTGCCATCCATAAATGTACGCAGAAACCTAATCACCGCTGCAGTGTAAGGGGTAGGAATATATACCACAGTCAGCACACAGATCAATGTACCCAGCCTGCAATGAAGAAAAACATATCGACCTTCACTATCAATTTCCTTTGCAAATTCTTCATAGTCCAGGGCTCCATGAATCAGCACGCTCACCCCCCTAGAGTAGGAAGTGTGTGTGGAATGGTAGGCCTTTCCCACCCAAGAGTACCCAAGGAAGCTCACAGTGTCTGCAGTCAAGTGGGTCTCCTGGTAGCAGATGTATTTCTTCAAGCACATACGGATCATAGTGCGCTTCAACGGAGAGTGAAGCCCCCTAACGTTCCAAGATACTATTGGGATGTCCGTCATGTCTTCTGATTAGCAAGGAATATTGGCCGGTATTTAACGTGCACCTGAACGAGATAGTGTATCTTCTTCTGTACCGAGGTTTTTCTGGGTCTGCTGCTTGCCGTGAGATCATTAAATTCGTATATAACCAAGTGAGCATTCAGTCTGCTTGTGTCTTTCGCCAGTGAGTTCCTCCCCATAACAATTGGGGGTAGTAAAACAGGAAACTTGCTTGTGCTACAAACTGCACATCCTGCCAACATGGCAACTTTAACATTGCTTGCAATATTCCATCTCTCAATTGTAGTAAAGATGGTCATCTGTGAGTTCAATTTTTGATCCAATTCGCTCTCTTTACTTATTTAGGCATATATTGTCCCCCAGCCAAGGAACTTCTGACAATTTTGTAAAGAGGGTATGCTCTAGTTACCAACATAAAAAGTCATTCAGGATGACATCTTTAAGTAGTTTAGCACTGCAAAGAACAGTCTGCTTGTTCGGTTCAATCCTCTTCTTGTGGACCTTTGCCGCTTCAGTGCCTGTTCACTCCTGTCTAACCAAATTGCAGCTTCCTTAGCAGATTCAAAGAACTGTGCCTGGCCTCTCACCACGATCCGCAGTTTTGCCGGATATAACATAGCATACGGAAGCTGAAGGAGTCGCAGTCTGCGTTTCACATCCGTGAATTTGGCTCTGCGTCTCTGGACTTCTGCCGAAAAATCCGGGTAAAAAGATACCCGGACACCGTTATGTAGAATATTCACCTTTTCTCGAGCCTGTCGCAACACAGCTTCTCTATCCTTATAATGCAAAATCCTTGCCAGGATGGATCTTGGAGGGCCCCCTGGTGGAGGAGGATGTGAGGGCACTCTATGAGCCCGCTTCACCGCGAACAATGGAGAAAAGGCATTTTTGCCAAAAATTTCAACTAGCCAGTTTTCAACATATGTAGTGGGGTCTCTGCCCTCCACTTTCTCAATCAACCCCACTATGCAAACATTATTGTACCTTAAGCGATTTTCCATATCCTCTGCGCGGTCATACGCATCCCTGGCTAATTGTAATGCCGTTCTGGTATCCTGTGTCATGGGTGGTAGTTGATCTTCCATGTCGCTGACCCTGCTTTCCACAGCCGTGGTACGCTCGCGTATCTTTTGCATGTCTTGCCTTAGTAGTGACACAGCTTCTGTCAAGCCCCCAAACTGCTCCTTCAAAATGTTAACAGAAGGTGTACAATTATTCACAGCCTTATGTCAGCTAAAGTAGGCTGAACAGTGTCCAGGTCCGCTGGGTTGTGTGGTTCCCCAGATGCATGGGCTGTCTGCTCCCCCTCCTCCTCTCCCCAGTGCACCTGTATATTGTCTGCCTGCATGGCCTCCTGCATAGATTGTGTCCCAGTATGGCGAGTTGTCTGTTCCGCTCCCAGTGTCCCAGCCATTTTCTGAGCATAGTATACCATGTCTCTAGGGGTGTCTTTACCAGGGATTTTAGGCGTCTTACTTGTTTTAGGACCGATGTCTTTCATTTTGTCCTGTCCGCGCTGTGCATGTTTCACAGGAGACGCCGCGGCGCCATCTTGGGCCTCCAGGCCCGTCATCTCCGTCTGTCCTTTTCGGAACTTTCCCCTGGTACAAAAAGCCAGCGGATGTTCCCCTAGGGTCTCTGGATCGTACCCGTGCTGCATAGGGCTATATTGGATTGGTATGTGGGCTGGGGAGGATCGATGTCCGGATCGCTGCCGGGAGCTGTGGGAGATGCGTCCTCTCACATGCCTGCCTTGGCCACGCCCCCCAACAATATATAATTTAGTGACAATGTTGTGTAAAAAAAGTAAATAAATAAATTGTAATTTTCCTGACACTTGTGGCAAAATATAAAATATTCCATCCATTGACTCAACATGCCTCTCAGCAAATAGCTTGAAGTGTCTTCTTTCCAAAATGGGGTCATTTGGGAAGGGGGGGGGGTTGTGCTATCTTGTCATTTCATGGTCTCTGAAACTGTGAAAGGTAGTGAGGAAGTGAAATCACCATTTTACGCCCTTAGAAAGCCTGAAGGCGGTGCTTGGTTTTTGGGGTCCTGTACACGGCTAGGCTCCCAAAAAGTCTCACACATGTGGTATCCCCATACTCAGGAGAAGCAGCAGAATGTATTTTGGGGTGTAATTTCACATATGCCCATGGCATGTTTTAGCAATAGATCATTTAGTGACAACTTTGTGCAAAAATAAATAAATAAATAATTTTCCCGCAACTTGTGGCAAAATATAAAATATTCCATGGACTCAACATGCCTCTCATCAAATAGCTTGGGGTGTCTACTTTCCAAAATAGGGTCATTTGGGGGGGGGGTTGTGCTATCTTGGCATTTTAGGAGTGAAATGAAAAATTTACATCCTTATGCCGTGTACACACATTCCGACAACAAAATCCATGTTTTTTTTCCCAACGGATGTTGGCTCAAACTTGTCTCGCATACACACGGTCACACAATGTTGTCGGTAATTCCGAATGCCAAAAACGCGGTGACGTACGACGGCACTAGAAAAGCGAAGTTCACTACCAAGTGCGCCACCCTTTGGGCTCCTTCTGCTAATCCCGTGTTAGTAGAAGTTTGGTGAGAGACGATTTGCGCTTTTCAGATTGTTACTGCTTTTCAGTTTGTGCTTGAGGGTTCGTATATGCTCTTCAGTGCGTGTAGTCAGTTCACGTTTGTTTGTCAGTGCACAACATTATTATTATAGTACGTATTTGATATACAGTGCGTTCTTGTCCGCTCGTTTCTGATTTTCAGCTCGCTCTTCTCAGGCCTTTCTGTTTTTCAGTGCTTTCTGTTAGTTCGTTCTGACCAGCCGACCATTTTGAAGCCATGATGCGGTTATGTACTAGAGTTCGTGCTGTGCGAGGCCTTGGTGTTGGGGTTCTTGCTTTGACCCAAGCCCAGTCCATGAACAGGCTGGGGAGGAGTTCATGGGCGAAGAATTGGTTGCTCCAGGGTGACCAATTCTCTCACATGCCTTTGGTGCGGGAGATCGGTGAAAATAATCCTGACGATTTCAGGGATTATCTCTGGATGACGGACCCCGTTTTTCACCGTTTGTTGGCTTTGCTGTCCCCTTAAATTAGCGGGCAGGACACCTGCATGCGGCAAGCCATCACTCCTGAACAGAGGCTAGTCGTCACATTGCAGTACTTGGCGACGGGGAGAAGTCTGCAGGACATCAAGTTCTCGACAGGCATCTCCCCCCAGGCTCTGGGGATCATTATTCCAGAGACCTGTTCTGCCTTCTGTCCTGCAGAAGGACTATATTAAGGTAAGATATCTCCTTTAATATCACATTATATGTATTTAATGTTTGCTAATGTATTGTATTTCTTTCATCATTCCCTAATTACCATGAGTGTAATATGCTGTGAATGTCCCCTTTGTTCTCATGCATGCTAGACGCTTTTGAACTTCCTTTTTTGTCCTTCATGCATATTTGCATTCACTAACCTCACCAGCATGCTATCCTGGGCCCATACACACCTAGCCTAGTCACTTAACAATGTATTTTGTCAGCTCCAAATTAGTGCTTTACCCTAAACACCCCCTAAAATGTGTAAAATTGTTATTTGTGTCCTTAAATTCATGCAGAGTGCCAGAGGCTTTTTTTTGGGGTCCCAAAATCATTTTGAACCCTCCCTCCCTCCAACCGCTAAGTCAACCGATACCAATCCTCTATCTATCTGACTTTGCCAAACCCATACACACTATACCTACCTCTTTTGTGGCCTTCAGGGCCTGCCTGAATACTTTCAAATAGTACTGTTTAAAGTTTTGTTCTCCTATTATCTTGATAGGTAATTGCATAATGTAAAAAAGTGCTTCAATTTGTACAGTGTGTATTCATATTTTTGTATTATGATACTTCTTAACTTGTCCAGTAGGCTGCCAATAGTGTAAGTAAGGAGGGGCTGGCCAAAGTAACACACATTATGTATGCATTCAGCTCTCAATGAAGTGGAGAGGGTTACCTGTCCAAAACATCCCCCCCCCCTAAAATTTTATAATGGGCCATCAGAGGGGGTGAGGCATCTGATAAGTGGACCTTCTCTTTTTATCTTTAAATACTCCTTCAAATAAATGTTAATACTGATTTTGGCCAAGAATGTTTGTGTCTAATCTGCTTGCAATGTTTATGTGCAAAATGACAATTTTTTTTTTTGTTTGACTCCACAGTTTCCTTCAACGCCACAGCAATGGCAGACTGTGGCATTCCAGTTTGCCCATTGGTGGGACTTTCCCAACTGCGGAGGGGCAATAGATGGGAAGCACGTCCACATCATCCCACCCCCCCAACTCAGGGTCATATATTATAACTATAAGGGGTTTAACCCTTTCATGACTAAGCCTATTTTTGAAATTTGGTGTTTACAAGTTAAAATCCGTATTTTTTGCTAGAAAATTACTTAGAGTTCCCAAACATTATATATATTTTTTTAGCAGAGAATCTAGAGAATAAAATGGAGATTGTTGCAATATTTTATATCACACGGTATTTGTGCAGTGGTGTTTTTTAAACGCAAATTTTTGGAAAAGGGACATTTTCATGAATTTTAAAAAATCCAAACAGTAAAGTTACCCCAATTTTTTTGTATAATGTGAAAGATGATGTTACGCCGAGTAAATAGATACCAAACATGTCACCCTTTATAATTGCACGCACTCGTGGAATGGCGACAAACTACGGTACCTATGAATTTCCATAGGCGACCCTTTAAATTTTTTTACGGTTACCAGATTTGAGTTACAGAGGAGGTCTAGGGCTAGAATTATTGCTCTCGCTCTGACGATCGCAGAGATACCTCACATGTGTGATTTGAACACCGTTTACATATGCGGGCGCGACTTCCATATGCGTTCTCTTCGCTGCGCAAGCTCGCGGGGACGGGGGCGCTTTAAAAAATTTTTTAATTTATTTTATTTATTTTTATACTTATAAATTGTGTTTAAAAAAATATTTTTTTTTTTTACTTTTATCGCTGTCACAAGGAATGTAAACATCCCTTGTGACAGTAATTGGTGGTGACAGGTACTCTTTATGGAGGGCTCGGGGGTCTAAAAGACCCCCGATCCCTACTTTGCACTTCAAAGTATTCAGATCGCTGAAAATGGCGATTCTGAACACTGTATATTTTTTTAAAACCGGCGCCATTGGCAGCCGAGTAAACGGGAAGTGACGTCATGACGTCGCTTCCGCATTTACATTGAGAAGGCTGGAACGAAGCCACCCGCAGCTTCGTTCCAGCCCGCCCCCAGCTGCTGAAGGCAGCCGATTGGACACCGGGCCTCCCGATCGGCGGGAGGCGGCGGGAGGGGGGGATGTCCCCTCCCGCTCCTCCGGTATAACAGCCGAGCGGCTTTTAGCCGCATCGGTTGTTATACTCGCATAGCCGATCGCTGGCTCTAAACAATGGTACCGGGATGATGCCTGCAGCTGCGGGCATCATCCCAGTATAACCCCGGAAAGCCGAGTACGCAGATCTGCGTACGGTCGGCGGAAAGGGGTTAATAGTATTGTGATGTTGGCAGTGGTGTCAGTGACATATGAGTTCCTGTATGTGGACAAAGGGAAGAATGGCCGGATGTCGGATGGTGGAGTCATCGCCCAGACCAAATTTTACAGACGGCTCCAGAGTGGTGGCTTGGGATTGCCACCTGCTTAAGAGAATGTCGAAGGGTTCCTGTTCGTCTTTGTCGCTGATGAAGCATTTTGTCTGGGTGAACAACTGATGCGGCTGTTCCCGATGAGGACCCTCACCGCGGACCAGAGGGTTTTTAACTACCGGCTGGCCAGAGCCAGAAGAGTGGTGGAAAATGCCTTTGGAAAAATGGCCAGCCGGTTCCACCTATTCCTCACTGCAATAAACATGACGGAATATAAAATCAATCATATCGTTATGGCATGCTGCATATTGCATAACTTTTTAAGAAAAAAATGCATCGAACTGCGTGTCCTCAGTTGGGACTGAGGCCGGCTTATTACCAAAAACAACAACCCTGATGGCTCCTGAAGCTGGCCGTCCTGGCTTGCCCCCCCAAAGCGCCCTCGAAGTTCGCAAAATGTCTAGAGTACTTTACGGGTAGGGGGGCCATTGATATGCCACAAAATGGTTAAGAAACATGTTAAAAATATTTTTATTTAAACCTAAATAATATTTACTTTGATTTACTGCTTGTGTTTCTTTTAGCTGGCTCCTAGGTTATCCAATGGGCTTTTCTTTTTTGTCTTTTTGTTCAATGGTGCAAACGTAATTTTTTTGATACATGAGGTGGCAATCTCTTCTTCAGCGAACTATTATGTTGTGGGTCTGCTACACACACAATTTTTTTTTTTATGTTAATGTATGTAATGCATTACTGATAAAAATATTCATCATTTTCAGCACCATGACTGAAATTTCTGGAGTCACAAAAATGGCATGATTGTGGCAAATTATAAAACACTGTGGGTGTTATTTACTAAAGGAAATTCCACTTTGCACTCCAAGTTCATTGCAAAAGTGCACTTAAAACTGCACTGAAAGTGCACTTGTAGTGAAAAGTGGATTTGCCTTTAGTAAATAACCCCCATTGCCACTGTAAACACCAACTTACTACAAAAATTGCTATTGAGCATTGAAAGAAGCCACACATTGTTGAGTAGAAAACATTTTACTCAAAGCACATTCACATGTGCGTTAGAAAAGGGTTTTTGAATAAACCAACATCTTTGGTGTATAACTTTTTTTTTCACATTAGAAATATCCTTTTTTTGGTTAAACAGGCATGTTTCAAACCATAACATACACAACTCAGGAACTTACAAAGTTCAACTTTGATAAATTGAAGGCAATATCAGACATTAGTATGTCCAAACTGTGTTGATCTTGCCTTCATCAGATGGGGTGATGTCACCCCTGTAAAAGCCAAATTTTGAAGATGCACACAAATTGTGATTCAAACTGGGGATTTCCCTCCTGATCCCATGCTTAATGTCAACATGTGCTAGCTCCCATCATGGGGGATCAATGGACGTGTTTTGGGGGTGCAACCCCTTCCTCTCACATACTTGAGTTGCGAGGAAGGGGTCGCACCCACAAAACGTGTACATTTATATCCTGTGGTGGCAGATAGCACATGTTGACGCACTGTGTGCATCTTCAAAATTTGGCTTTTAAAATACTTTAAAACTTGTTTTTAAAAGCAAAAATACACAATAAAACAGTACAATTTGTGTGTGTTTTATATTCTGCCTAAAACATCAATGATGTTCTTCATTTTCTGTTTTTCATTTTTGAAAATTTATATTTTCTAAATCATGATAGTACCCCATTATCTCCCCGATGAGGATCTGGGCACGTTCACTTGTGAAATGAGATTCTTCTTCCACAACATCCACATCACCTAAAATAAAAAAAAAAACACCTTGTATTATAAATATGCAGGCATACATCTATTACCTGAAGCTGTGGTCTCAGACACTCACCTGTTGTGGTGACTATTTCGCCCACTTCATAAACCTCTCCCTCCACATCCTCTGCTTGTGGTTTTGGGATTTCCCCTTCTTTAGGAGGTGGGGGGTCCCTGGTGTCCTCAGATGTCCCGAGTCTTTTCTCCCCTATGTGAATAAAAAAAAAGGTATACTTAGCACACAGATATTTGATGGCAGAAATAGGAATATGAAACATTGCTTGGAAGTGTCGTACAATTGTCTGTTTTGGAGTTCCAAGCTGAAGAAATTTTTATTTCCTTTCTAAAGCTGGAATACTTACCTTTTTTGTTAAAGTTTCACACATGGAGACACCCCTAGTATCCACTGGAGCACCTGTGTGGGACACCCTAAAAAGTTTGTTCTGGTGTCCCACGCTAGTGTTCCTGCATCCAGATGTGTAAACAGCTGCTGAGTGTCCTCTCCTTACACTGAATCAAGTTTCCATTTCATTCTTCTTACAAACCCATCTAGACAACAAACTTACAGTATTTTAATACAAATAGGCCTGAACAAATGTAGTTAACCTGTATCTGCCAAAAACATCTTATAAGTGGGCGAACGATCGATGTTTCCTACGACCAATTACTGTGCCCATGAACATGAAAGTTGCCATTTTAAACTGTACAACAGTAAAGAAAAGCACATGGAGCAGCATGCAAGTAATAATAATAATAGGAACACATGACAAATACTTACTTTTAGAAGCAGGTTCCTGATCTTTCTGTACTGATCCTGCTCCCTCAATTTCAGGTCTGTTCATCGTTTCCTCAGTTGAATCGTCGTACCCCAAAATTCCTGTGCAGACTTTTCACAACTTTAGTCATGATCTTGGCCTTTCTCACATTTGGGTTTAGGTAAGGTCCATGCTTCCCATCATAGTCGGCCCTCTTCAAGAGATGTCCACCATTTCCACTATCTCTACAAAAGACATATTTGAGGCCTTAAAGCTCCTCCGGGATCGGGGCATTCGTGGCTCCGGACTTTCATCATTGCTGCTGCTGTCTGCATGCAACTGCTCTGTCTCCACCATGTGCTCTCCCCACTGCGTCAAAAGACAAGGGGCGGGGAATACACTAGAAAGAACGGAAGCGACGATCGTGATACCGAAAGTACAATTTTAAGTTGGTGCATCAGTGGCCTATACTGTCTGACATTAGGGTTTGTCTTGTGTTGTGTCTTGCAGAGAAAATGGATAGGGAATTTCTAGCAATATTCATTGATATGTTCAGGGAGCTGGCCTGTCTGTGGCAGCTGAACCACCCGTTTTTTAATAAGCAAACAAAGAGGCAGGCACCGCTGGAGAAACTGCTTGAATTTGTGAAGCCGATGATGCCCACGGCAGACATCAAGTATTTAAAGTCCACAATTGGTGGCATGAGGAGCACTTATAATAGGGAGCGCAAGAAGGTCCAGGATTCCCTGAGATCAGGAGCAGCAGATGACGTATATGTACACAGGCGGTGGTACTATGACAGACTGCATTTTCTGTGAGACCAGAGTGAACCCAGGCCAGCACTCTCCAGTCTTCCTTCAACGCTTCCTTCCCCCCCAGCTGAGGCTTCTGACGACCAACCTGGGCCTTCCAGGCAGCAACATGTGGAGGAGCCCAGCTTGAGTCAGGTATGGCATTCTTAAAAATATTTCTGGTTGTCAAATTAATTATGTTAAATAGATGTTATTTTTGATCACTAATTTATGATGTTTTACATATCAGTAGACAGTAGTAGACAAAAATAATTGTGACAAGAATGAAAAATGCTGGGGTCAGAATGATAGTCATTTCTATTTATTAACATTCAATTTGCAACAGTCATGAGCTGAAAATTGTGTGTGAACAAAAACTAAAACTATGTCCCTTTTTCATACACAGGAAAGCCTCAGCCAGGCAGTGGAAAGTGGCAGCCAGGAGGTGGCTGGGCCCAGTAGCCTGCCCGAATCCCAGGTCCCTCCCCTCCGCATTCCAACAAAAAGTCTAAGGAAGAGGAGTAACCTGGAGGAGGCTGCAATTGGCCTATTTTGGAAGTCTACTGCAGCCCTCAGAACCCCCCCCCCCCCCCCAATAATCAAGAGGAATATGCCTACATGGCAGCCTGCAAAATGCAGGAAATGGAGGAGGGCCAATGCCTCTTAAGTGAGTATCTGATCTTACAAGCCCTAAATAAGGGGTTGAGGGGCGAACCCACAAACCAAAGCCACGTTTGTAAATTCAACCATGGTCCTCCACCTCCACCTCCTCCATCTCCTGCCACAACTACAACACCAGAGCCACAGCCTGGAAGCAAGTGTGGAAGGAAGCGTGGAAGGAAGACAAGAAAGTGATGTCCTGGGTTCAGTCTGGTCTGACAAAAGATGCAGGCTGTTGTATGACCACAGCCTGGGGACATATATGTCATCTGCTGCTGTTCCTGATCTCTTGTAGTCCTGGACCAGATTGTGCTCACTATTATAAGGACTCCTCCGGCCACCAATTTTGACTGTAAAACAACTGATGAATGCCCTGGCGTACAAAGGCTTCACAAATTTCAGCAGTTTGTACAGCGTTGCCTTTCTCTTTATTTTGTTATGACCCATGGATATTTTTTTTTCTGAAATACTTGCCTATGTGTTTTACTTCAAAAAGGACAGTTTGTTTGTGAGTAGGCAGGTACATTTCCAAAATACAATGTCAAATTCACAAGGGACACCAACACCAACCTCCTTGTGATTAAAAAATACAAGATCATAATGGTGTTGTGGTAACTTGACACACAAAACGAGAAAAAATATTATGGAGATCAATATAAAAAAAAAATAGGAGACGTTGATAAAAAAAATATATATATAAACTAAAATTAGAAACATTAATGTGGAGATCTGATGAAAAAAAAAAAATAATATGATTCAGGAGATCACGAGAAATAATAAAGAAATCAGTTTGTCAGAACTCTGTGTGAATGTGAGCAGCAAAACAACTATATTATTATAGCATTATAAAGAAGAATAGAACGCGCTGCATTAAAATATTTTAAAAATTGCAGCGTGGCGAATGTGCTATCTCCATTATGAACGCTAGTTTTACCAGACCGAGCACTTCCGTCTCATAATTTGTTCTGAGCATGCGTGGCACTTTGTGCGTCGAAATTGACTACATACGATCGGAATTTACGAGAACGGATTTTGTTGTCGGAAAATTTGAGATCCAGATCTCAAATTTTGTGTGTCGGAAATTCCAATGGAAAAAGTCTGATGGAGCCTACACATGGTCGGAATTTCCGACAACAAGCTCCGATCGCACATTTGCCATCGAAAAGTCCAACCGTGTACACGGGGAATTAGAAATCCTGAAGGCAGTGATTGGTTTTTGGGGTCCTGTACGCGGCTAGGCTCCCAAAAAGTCCCACACATGAGGTATCCCCATACTCAAGAGAAGCAGTAGAATGTATTTTGGGGTGTAATTCCACATATAACCATGCCATGTGTGAGCAATATATCATTTAGTGACAACTTTGTGTATTTTTTTTTTTTTTTTGTCATTTTTCAGTCACTTGTGACAAAAAAATAAAATATTCAATGGGCTCAACATGCCTTTCAGCAATTTCCTTGGGGGTGTCTACTTTCCAAAATGGGGTCAATGGGGGGTGTACTGCCCTGCCATTTTATACCTCAAGAAATGCGATAGGCAGTCAAACTAAAAGCTGCATAAATTCCAGAAAATTTACCCAATTTTGTAGATGCTATAACTTTTGCGAAAACCAATAAATATAAGCTTATTGACATTTTTTTTATTATTATTTTTATAACAAAAAGTATGAAATATCTTTTTTTTTCTAAATTTTCAGGCTTTTTCCGTTTATGTCGCAAAAAATAAAAATCGCAGAGACAATCAAATACCATCAAAAGAATGCTCTATTTGTGGGAAAAAAGGATGCAAATTTCGTTTGGGTACAACATTGCGTGCAATTACCAGTTAAAGCAGCGCATTGCCAAATTGTAAAAAGTCCTCTGGTCATTGAGCTGCCAAATCCTCCAGGGCTGAAGTGGTTAAGCCTGCAACATTATACGACTCGAAGTAATATTTATTGACAGCTTAAGGCAGCCCATAGATGATTAATTTTTTCATGCAACCAGTGGGTTGAACTAAAAAAAAAAAAAAATGACCCAATTCCCCCATCCACACATTTGAACCTTTGTATTCTGATAGCAGAGAGACTTCCCTGCTTCACAATACACTGATCAGCGCTGTTGGCAAGAGTCGGTGGCACTCATTGAGTGGAAATTTTCCAACAGAGACGTTGTACAGAAGTTTATCAGTAAATCAATTTCTTTACAACCATCCTGCCCATAAATGGATTGAAAAACAGAAGGTCCCTACTGAACCAGCTGAATTTCGATGTGTACAGGGCTCAGTAGTATGTAGGGCAGTGTACAGAGGTCAGTAGTAGGTAGGGCAGTGTACAGAGGTCAGTAGTATGTAGGGTAGTGTACAGGGCTCAGTAGTACATAGGGCAGTGTACAAAGGTCAGTAGTAGGGATGAGCCGAACACCCCCCGGTTCGGTTCGCACCAGAACCTGCGAACGGACCGAAAGTTCGCACGAACGTTAGAACCCCATTGACGTCTATGGGACTCGAACGTTCGAAATAAAAAGTGCTCATTTTAAAGGCTAATTTGCATGGTATTGTCCTAAAAAGGTTTTGGGGACCCGGGTCCTACCCCAGGGGACATGTATCAATGCAAAAAAAACTTTTAAAAACGGCCGTTTTTTCGGGAGCAGTGATTTTAATGATGCTTAAAATAAAAAAAAAAAAAGTGAAATATTCCTTTAAATATCGTACCTGGGGTGTGTCTATAGTAGGCCTGTAAAGTGGCTCGTGTTTCCCGTGTTTAGAACAGTCCCTGCACCAAATGTCATTTTTAAAGGAAAAAATCTCATTTAAAACTGCTTGCGGGTTTAATGTCATGTCGGGTCATGGCAATATGGATGAAAATCAGTGAGACAAACGGCATGGGTACCCCCCAGTCCATTACCAGGCCCTTTGGGTCTTGTATGGATATTAAGGGGAACCCCGCACCCAAATTAAAATAAGGAAAGGCCCTATATACTCTGAACAGCAGTATACAGGCGGTGCAAACAAGACAGGGACTGTAGGTTTGTTGTTAAGTAGAATCTCTTTGTTATTTTGAACGGGTAAATTTTTAAAGCGTTTAGCTCCAGCCAAAAAATCTTTTTTAAGCTTTTTGGAAAACATAGGGAAGGGTTATCACACCTGTGACATTTGTTTTGCTGTCTTTCCTCCTCTTCAGAAGATTTCACCTCACTTTTTGTCCCAATGAAAAATGTTTTTTGAAAATTTGGGTTTTTTGTGGAACAAGGATTGGAAAGCATCAGTGGAAAGGAGAAATTGTTTTCCCATATTAACTCTTACAGGAGAGAATTTCCCTTCCTAGGGGTAGATTTCATCTCACTTCCTGTTGTCTCCTTCCGTTTGCAAGTAGGAGTCGTTTGTAAGTTAGATGTTTGAAAGTAGGGTCCTGCCCTATATACTCAGCAGAAATTTGGGCCTTAGGTGTTGCTGTGGCCACAACACTGTAAGCCCTCACAGGGCCCTGCTGTGAAATATTAGATCAAGAATTGTAATTACATGCCCCTGTTGAACAGGAGCTGAAAAATGAGGCCTTAGGCACTGGTGCTGGTGCCACAACACTGCAACCCCTTACAGACACTCTAGTTGGAACGCAGGAACGAGCCCTGCTGCAAAGTATTGCATCAAAAATTGTAATTACACGCCCCTGTTAGACAGGGGCAGAAAAATTGGGCCTTAGGCACTGGTGCTGGTGCCACAACACTGCAACCCCTCACAGACACTCTAGTTGGAACGCAGGAACGAGCCCTGCTGCAAAGTATTGCATCAAAAATTGTAATTACACGCCCCTGTTAGACAGGGGCAGAAAAATTGGGCCTTAGGCACTGGTGCTGGTGCCACAACACTGCAACCCCTCACAGACACTCTAGTTGGAACGCAGGAACGAGCCCTGCTGCAAAGTATTGCATCAAAAATTGTAATTACACGCCCCTGTTAGACAGGGGCAGAAAAATTGGGCCTTAGGCACTGGTGCTGGTGCCACAACACTGCAACCCCTCACAGACACTCTAGTTGGAATGCAGGAACGAGCCCTGCTGCAAAGTATTACATCAAAAATTGTAATTAACACGCCCCTGTTAAACAGGGGCTGAAAAATTGTGCCTTAGGCACTGGTGGTGGCGCCCAGAACCAAAAATGTTCTTACAAGCTATCAGCGTGATGATTGAGGAGGAAGAGGATAATTACTCAGGGATAGTCACTCAGCATCAGCATAGGCAGTCTTTGAAGGGATCTGAGATTTCAAAAAAAATTATTCGGTTACATCAGCATCAGGTGCTTGGTAGCTGGTGGTGATCCAAGACTGATTCATTTTTATGAAGGTCAGCCGATCGACCGAGTCGGTGGACAGACACACCCTGTGATCGGTTACCACGCCTCCAGCAGCACTGAATGTGCGTTCCGAAAGAACGCTGGATGCAGGACAGGCCAGTAGCTCAATTGCATACTGTGCAAGCTCTGGCCAGTGATCCATCCTCAAGACCCAGTAACCCAGAGGATTTTCGGTGGGAAAGGTGTCCAAGTCTGATCTTGCCCCTAGGTATTCCTGCACCATGTAAAACAGACGCTGGCGATGGTTGCTGGAACCGATCATACCTTGGGGCTGCGGACCAAAAAATTATCTGAACGCATCGGTCAGACGGCCACCTTCTCCACCGCTCCTTCTTTGACTGACCGAAGCCTCAGCAACACGTTGTCCAGAAACAGGAGTTTGTAACCTCCCAGTCTCTGGGAACGCATTGCACAGACCTTTCTGCAAGGCCTCCCGAAGATGTTTCATCCTCTGCTCCCTCTGCGATGGCAAGATAAGGTCCGCAACCTTACCCTTGTAACGTGGATCAAGGAGGGTTGCCAGCCAGTATTGGTCCTTCTCCTTGATACCACGAATACGAGGATCCTTACGCAGGCTTTGCAGGATCAGGGAGGCCATGCAGCGTAGGTTTGTTGAGGCATTCGGTCCGGAGTCCTCTGGGTCACTAAGGACGACAACGTCCGCAGCCACCTCCTCCCAGCCACGTACAAGTCCATGTGTTTCTTGGGACTGATCCCTTAAAGACTGCTGCTGATGCTGAGTGCCAGGCTCCACCTCCATACTGACACAATCTTCCTCCTCCTCCTCCTCCTCCTCGTCCTCTTCCTGTGTGATCGGCGGGCACGCAGGAACACTGTCTGGATAAAGGGGGCCTTGAGAGCTAAGGAAGTCCTCCTCTTCCTGCCTCTGTTCTGCCTCAAGTGCCCTGTCCATTATTCCACGCAGCGTGTGCTCCAACAGGTGGACAAGGGGGACAGTGTCACTGATGCATGCACTGTCACTGCTCACCATCCTCGTGGCCTCCTCGAATGGTGACAGGACAGTGCATGCATCCCTGATCATGGCCCACTGGCGTGGGGAAAAAAAACCAAGCTCCCCTGACCCTGTCCTGGTGCCATAGTCGCACAGGTACTCATTGATGGCCCTCTGCTGCGTGTGCAGCCGCTGCAGCATGGCCAACGTTGAGTTCCACCTGGTGGGCATGTCACAGATTAGGCGGTTCTTGGGCAGGTTAAACTCCTTTTGGAGGTCCGTCAGCCGAGAACTGGCATTATATGACCGGCGGAAATGCACACAGACTTTCCTGGCCTGCCTCAGGACATCCTGTAAGCCCGGGTACCTGCCCAAGAACCGCTGCACCACCAAGTTAAGGACGTGAGCCAAACAGGGCACATGGGTCATTTGTCCCTGTCGGAGGGCAGAGAGGAGGTTGGTGCCATTGTCGCAAACCACCATTCCTGCCTTAAGTTGGCATGGCGTCAACCACCTCTGAACCTGCCCCTGCAGAGCTGACAGAACCTCTGCCCCAGTGTGGCTCCTGTCCCCCAAGCACACCAGCTCAAGCACCGCATGGCATCTTTTGGCCTGCGTACTTGCGTAGCCCCTTGAACGACTACGGAGCACCGCTGGTTCCGAGGAAGAGGCCATGGAGGAAGAAGAAGAGGAGGGGGTGGAGGAGAGAGGTGTGTCACAATCAGCATTTTGGAGGCGTGGTGGCGGAACAACCTCCAACACTACTGCACCTTGTCCTGCATCCTTCCCAGCTGCCAGCAGAGTCACCCAATGTGCCGTGAAACTTAGGTAACGTCCCTGTCCATGCCTGCTGGACCATGAGTCAGTGGTAATATGCACCTTACCGCTGACCGCCCTGTCCAGCGAGGCATGGACATTGCCTTCCACATGCCGGTAGAGAGCCGGAATCGCCTTCCGTGAGAAAAAGTGGCGTTTGGGTACCTGCCACTGAGGAACCGCACATTCCACAAACTCACGGAAGGGGGCAGAGTCTACCAACTGAAAAGGCAGCAGTTGAAGTGCTAGCAATTTTGCCAAGCTAGCATTCAACCGCTGGGCATGTGGATGGCTGGGAGCAAACTTCTTTCGGCGGTGCAGCAGCTGGGGCAGGGAAATTTGCCTGGTACAATCTGACGTCGGTGTACCAAAAGCAGATTGCCCACAAGTACTTGGCTGTGACACACCTAATTCTACACCTTCATTCCTCTCACTGCAGGTCTCAGAGAGGACTGGAGGTCTAGTGGGGTTGGAAATCTCAGCTGATGAGGAGCAAGGAGAGATCCTCTTTGTTCTTTGGTGTGGGTCTTTTAGATACGCTTGGCAACGAACTGCATGGCAGGTCAACATATGTCTGGTCAAGCATGTGGTACCCAAGCGGGAGATGTTTTGGCCACGTGAGATACGCTTGAGACATATGTTGCAAATAGCAGTGGTGCGATCTGATGCACTCGTCTCAAAAAAGGCCCACACCAAAGAACTTTTTGAATAACGCGCAGAGACTGCAGCGCCCTGCACATGTGGAGCTTTGGGGTGTGATGCAGTCAATGTGCTGCCCTTAGGCTGGCCCCTGGAGGGCATCCTGCCTCGTTGGTGATGTGCCGCCTCCTCCTCCTCCTCCTCCTCCTCCTCTCTCCTATCAGGCACCCACGTTGAGTCAGTGACCTCATCATCCCCTCCCTCCTCATCACTGGAGCAAACCTGGCAGTATGCTGCAGCAGGGGGAGCATGACTGCCAGATTGCTGTCCTTCTTGGGCACCCCCTCTGTCCGTGCTCATGTTACTGCTTTCATCGAGCTCAGTATCATCATCAGAGCCTTCCAAACGCTGGGCATCCTCCTGGAGCATGTACCCAACACTGTGGTCAAACAGTTCGAGGGAATCCTCATGAGGACATGGTGGAGCTAGGGAAGGAGTCACTGATGACATTGAGCTGAGGGAAGAGGCCGCTGCTTTGCCAGACAAAGCACCCTGGGCATGGGTGAGAGAGGATGAGGAGGATGAGGACGGCTTGGTCATCCACTCGACCAAGTCTTCCGCATGTTGCGGCTCAACACGGCCAGCTGCCGAAAAAAAGGCCCAGCGTGTCCCATGGCCACGTGCTGATGAGGATGCACCGTCTCCACGACCAGCACTAGACACAGAGCCTGCTTGCCCTCTCTTATTGGCTTGTGACTGTCTGCCTCTCCTTCTTGGCCTTCCAGACATACTAATGGCCTGTAGCTGCACTAAGCTGGGATAGAACACCAGTAATTTTCTTCAGGTAGCTTTATATACTGTAACCAGACAAGCCTGCCTGTCAGTAGGAAGATAACAGGAACGGATCTAGCTGAACACTGTGAGCAGGACGCACTGTACTAAATGTAAATAGTCTAGCTGCCTGACCGTGGTACTAATAGGATCAAATAGAACACCAGTAATTTTCTTCAGGTAGCTTTATATACTGTAACCAGACAAGCCTGCCTGTCAGTAGGAAGATAACAGGAACGGATCTAGCTGAACACTGTGAGCAGGACGCACTGTACTAAATGTAAATAGTCTAGCTGCCTGACCGTGGTACTAATAGGATCAAATAGAACACCAGTAATTTTCTTCAGGTAGCTTTATATACTGTAACCAGACAAGCCTGCCTGTCAGTAGGAAGATAACAGGAACGGATCTAGCTGAACACTGTGAGCAGGACGCACTGTACTAAATGTAAATAGTCTAGCTGCCTGACCGTGGTACTAATAGGATCAAATAGAACACCAGTAATTTTCTTCAGGTAGCTTTATATACTGTAACCAGACAAGCCTGCCTGTCAGTAGGAAGATAACAGGAACGGATCTAGCTGAACACTGTGAGCAGGACGCACTGTACTAAATGTAAATAGTCTAGCTGCCTGACCGTGGTACTAATAGGATCAAATAGAACACCAGTAATTTTCTTCAGGTAGCTTCATATACTGTAACCAGACAAGCCTGCCTGTCAGTAGGAAGATAACAGGAACGGATCTAGCTGAACACTGTGAGCAGGACGCACTGCACTAAATGTAAATAGTCTAGAAGATAACAGGAACGGATCTAGCTAAACTGAATACAGTGTATATATATATATGCAACACCTGGGATGCATATATATACACAATACACTGTAAGTGCAGCTAACTGACTGACTGTTCTGCCTAATCTATCTAACTCAAATCAAATGACACTGTCTGTCTCTCTCTCTCTCTCAATGAACGCCGGAACACACACTACACAGGGCCGCCGTGCAGGCGGCCTTATATAGTGTGGGGCGTGTACTAAATCCCCTGAGCCATAATTGGCCAAAGCCTCCTTGGCTTTGGCCAACTATGGCTCTCTGTTCAGGCGGCGCTGTGATTGGCCAAGCATGCGGGTCATAGTGCATGCTTGGCCAATCATCAGCAAGCAATGCACTGCCATGCCGCAGTGAATTATGGGCCGTGATGCGCCACACGAATTTGGCGCGAACGGCCCATATCGTTCGCAATTCGGCGAACGGGCGAACAGCCGATGTTCGAGTCGAACATGGGTTCGACTCGAACACGAAGCTCATCCCTAGTCAGTAGTATGTAGGGCAGTGTACCGAGGTCTGTAGGATGTAGGGCAGTGTACAGAGATCAGTAGTAGGTAGGCCAGGGGAGGAAATTTTCCAACAGAGAAGGTGTACAGAAGTTGATCAGTAAATCAATATCTTTACTATCATCCTGCCCATACATGAATTGAAAAACACCAGGTCCCTGCTGAACCAGCTGAATTTCGTTCGGTGTATGGCCGGGTTAACTGTTTGTAGCCTGTCATTCACTGGATATCGCCTCTTTTTTTATTAAACGTATTTTTATTAACATTTTCCAAATACAAAGGAAAGCAATAAACATCAAGTAACAGTATTTTATATTATCCAATGTCATAATCAATAGTTCAATCAAACAATAGTGAACTAAATCGGGGTAGGCAACCCTTGAGAAATGGAGATCTACCTGGACAACATTGAAGAGATCAAAGATCACCGGGGTGTCGCGCCCCCCCCCTCCTTTTTTTTTAAATAAATTAACTAGCAAGCCCCCAATAAAAAGTAAAGACAAAATTAAAAACCTAGAAAAATCTACTAAAACTAATGTCACTGTAAAAATATGAACTTAACCTACCTTAAAAGTTAGCTTCAGTGAGAAACTCAGAATTCACTTTCATTCACAATTTTTTTCATGTCCGGCGAGTAATTGGTTAACCCCACAAGTCTGACGTCGGAGATCATTATGAAAGCAGAGCATCTGGTACTGCAGGCTGATTTTCTTGACTAATTTCAGAGGTCAGTAGTATGTAGGGCAGTGTACAGAGGTCAGTAGTATGTAAGGCAGTGTACAGAGGTCAGTAGGATGTACGGTAGTGTACAGAGCTCAGTAGTATGTAGGGCAGTGTACAGAGGTCAGTATTAGGTAGGGCAGTGTACAGAGGTCAGTAGGATATAGGGCAGTGTACAGAGGTCAGTAGGTTGTGGGGCAGTGTACAGAGGTCAGTAGTAGGTAGGGCAGTGTACAGAGGTCAGTAGCAGTAGTAGGTAGGGCAGTGTACAGGGATCAGTAGCAGTAGTAGGTAGGGCAGTGTATAGGGATCAGTAGTATGTAGGACAGTGCACAGAGGTCAGGAGGATGTAGGGCAGTGTACAGAGGTCAGTAGTAGGTAGGGCAGTGTACAGTGGTCAGTAGTAGGCAGGCCAGTGAACAGAGGTCAGTAGTATGTAAGGCAGTGTACAGAGTTCAGTAGTAGGTAGGGCAGTGTACAGAGGTCAGTAGGATGTATGGCAGTGTACAGAGCTCAGTAGTATGTAGGGCAGTGTACAGAGGTCAGTATTAGGTAGGGCAGTGTACAGAGGTCAGTAGGATTTAGGGCAGTGTACAGAGGTCAGTATTAGGTAGGGCAGTGTACAGAGGTCAGTAGGATTTAGGGCAGTGTACAGAGGTCAGTAGGTTGTGGGGCAGTGTACAGAGGTCAGTAGTAGGTAGGGCAGTGTACAGAGGTCAGTAGCAGTAGTAGGTAGGGCAGTGTACAGGGATCAGTAGCAGTAGTAGGTAGGGCAGTGTATAGGGATCAGTAGTATGTAGGACAGTGCACAGAGGTCAGGAGGATGTAGGGCAGTGTACAGAGGTCAGTAGTAGGTAGGGCAGTGTACAGTGGTCAGTAGTAGGTAGGCCAGTGAATAGAGGTCAGTAGTATGTAAGGCAGTGTACAGAGTTCAGTAGTAGGTAGGGCAGTGTACAGAGGTCAGTAGTATGTAGGGCAGTGTACAGAGGTCAGTAGGATGTAGGGCAGTGTACAGGGCTCAGTAGTATGTAGGGCAGTGTACAGGGGTCAGTAGTAGGTAGGGCAGTGTACAGAAGTCAGTAGTATGAAGGGCAGTGTACAGAGGTCAGTGTTATGTAGGGCAGTGTACAGAGGTCAGTAGTATGTAGGGCAGTGTACAGATATCAGTAGCAGTAGTAGGTAGGGCAGTGTACAGAGGTCAGCAGTATGTAGGACAGTGTATAGAGGTTAGTAGCAGGTAGGGCAGTGTACAGAGGTCAGTAGCATGAATGGCAGTGTATAGAGGTCAGTAGTATGTAGGGCAGTGTACAGGGCTCAGTAGTATGTAGGGCAATGTACAGAGGTCAGTAGTAGGTAGGATAGTGTACAGAGGTCAGTAGTAGGTAGGGCAGTGTACAGTGGTCAGTAGCAGTAGTAGGTAGGGCAGTGTATAGAGGTCAGTAGTATGTAGGGCGGTGTACAGGGCTCAGTAGTATGTAAGGCAGTGTACAGAGGTCAGTAGTAGGTAGGGTAGTGTACAGAGGTCAGTAGTAGGTAGGGCAGTGTACAGAAGCCAGTAGGATGTAGGGGAGTGTACAGAGGTCAGTAGGATGTAGGGCAGTGTACAGAGGTCAGTAGAAGTAGTTGGTAGGGCAGTGTATAGAGGCCAGTAGTAGGTATTGCATTGTACAGAGGTCAGTAGTATGTAGAGCAGTGTACATGGGTCAGTAGTATGTAGAGCAGTGTACAGAGGTCAGTAGCAGGTAGGTCAGTGTACAGAGGTCAGTAGCATGTAGGGCAGTGTATACAGATGAGTAGTATGTAGGGCAGGGTACAGAGGTCAGTAGCAGTAGTAGGTAGGGCAGTGTATAGAGGTCAATAGTATATAGGACAGTGTACAGAGGTCAGTAGTATGTAGGGCAGTGTACAGAGGTCAGTAGTAGGTAGGGAAGTGTACAGGGCTCAGTAGTATGTAGGGCAGTGTACAGAGGTCAGCAGTAGGTAGGGTAGTGTACAGAGGTCAGTAGTATGTAGGGCAGTGTACAGAGGTCAGTAGCATGTAGGGCAGTGTACAGAGGTTAGTAGTATGAAGGGCAGTGTACAAAGGTCAGTGTTATATAGGGAAGTGTACAGAGGTCAGTAGTATGTAGGGCAGTGTACAAAGGTCAGTATTATGTAGGACAGTGTACAGAGGTCAGTAGCAGGTAGGACAGTGTACAGAGGTCAGTAGCATGTAGGGCAGTGTACAGAGGTCAGTAATATGTAGGGCAGTGTACAGAGGTCAGTAGGATGTAGGGCAGTATACAGAGGTCAGTAGTGTTGTGGAAATTTTATTATATGGACTCATGTGGACATTTATTCTAGGATGTGTGTTTTATAGATTGTCATCTGTCTCCCTTTGTCTGATTTAACCAAGGATCGCTCTAGCAGAGCGCACTTGGGTTGAATCGAGACCAGCAGTAAAACCGTCAGTATGAAAGCCTTCTCATGGGCTTGGAGACGTGTTTTCTGTGTGTGTGGGCGTTGGCCGGTTTGTAAGCATCAAGCGCAATGCGCTGGGCTTCTTGCCTTCAAATGTCTATGCACATTAGAGAAGCGAAGTCTTCATAACGAGAGAAACATATTATAGCTCTGTTGTGGCTACGCTATCCCTTTTGGATACATATCTGCTTTTATAAAAGGATATTGATATTTGTCTTGTTGGTATACTCGTACCGTATATTGACAACAGCAGTAGCAATGTCCCCGCAGATCTTCTCAAGCCTGTAAGAACAAGTAGAATAATCTTACTAGATACTGGTTACTCTGAGCAGTATTGAATGAGCTCCATGCTGACAAAGATGGATGTGCATGCATGTGGCTGGGCAGAGGGCAGTGTACATGCCTCAAGAGGGTGGAACATGTGCACTCCCCACCCCACTCCTGTGGATGCCCTCCTGTTTACTGTTATCATTTCCTGTGTTGTCGTTTCCTGTGATGTAATTTTGCATGGAGGAAGCGATTGGCTGTTGGGGCCATGACTTCCTGTTTGTCATTCCGTTTGTTACCGATAAATAAAAACAAAGTGCCTGTTCTCGTGAGAGCAGACAGCCAAGCTGTGGAATTAAGGATGTAAGAATGGTGGTCATGTCTGTGTTACTTGGGAAGATACGGGAAACGGGTTTGCACTAAGATGCATTATACCAAAAGGCTGAAAGTGACATGGATTATGCAAAGTGTATAGCGAAATTTCCAAGTCAGTAGTAGGTAGGCCAGTGTACAGAAGTCAGTAGTATGTAGAGTAGGATAAAAAATCAAGATTTAAAGTGAGGTAGGGTGGGACTTTGTATGTACCTTTGTGGGGTTTGAATAAAGATGTATGCCACAAATTTAAAAGAAATGTATTTAAACTTTATTTTTCATCTATTGTTTAAAAGCATGTTACAGTTATACAGATACAGTTACTGTTAATTGGGTCCAGGACGTGCTGATCCTTGTACAATGAATCAAAAAGTATGGCATATGCGTTTCGCGGGAAACCCAGCTTTGTCAGGGCCTTAGAATAGCACAAATACAATAGAAATATTGCAGTAACCTAAGAATACAATATTGTCAAAATTATAAATCAATGTTAACAAATAGTATTATATTATTTTTTAATATAAAAGACATAACAAATTTCCAAAAACATTGACATTGAGAGTTTATAAAGTGTTCATAGTTGCCCAAATATTCTTATAGCAAATAACAATTCATTTTCTTTCAAGATAGAATTACGTACAGCTTATTTGATATCCAGCGGTATCTCATAGACTAGGGGCAAGCCAAAGAGGCTCAGTGTCTTTTCAGATCATAAAAACTATAGAATTAAGACTTATATTTCAAATAGTTTGTCTTATCAATTTATTTACCTTTAAACTGTAAAACTTGAAAAACTTGACATACTGGTCCAGTGGAAAAGAAAGCCCGTGGTGTACATATAGAATGACCTCAATGTGATCTAACAAGGAAAAAGGGAAAGAGAATGTACTATTAAAGATAGAGATTAAACCAGATACAGCTGGTCAACACTGATACGCCCGACCTCCCAAGGTGGCTTGGCGTGTCCGGATCTATACAAGTACTATCTGGCCGCCCAGCTAGTAACAGCTGCTTGGTGGCTCAATCCGGACACCTCCAACCCAGCTACCATGGTCGAGACGGCAGTGTTGGGATCCCTAGAGGCGCTCAAATTTTTGCTTTTTCGAGGCCCTCGAGCCCCTTATCCACTGACACCCTCCATGCGCACTACACTGCGTGCATGGGGGGCAGGTATCAAATTAGAAAAATACCCTCAACAGGCAATCTCACCCAATGCTCCCCTTTGGATAAACCCAACCCTGGAGCACATTTATAAACTACCTGAGCCTCATGCCTGGACCAAATTTAACATTAAAACGGTGGCACAGATTATCTCCAATCAATCCCTAGTCCCGCTCTCCAAACTAAACTCCGATTTTAATATACCCCAGTCCTATTTTTTCCGATTCCTTCAACTCTCCCATGCCTTCAGTCACCAATTCTCCAACTCCCCTCCTCAACTAGTCCAATCTTCACTGGAGGACCTTCTTAGATCAGATTGTGCGAAAAAACCCACTTCTCAATTATATTCACACCTGACTGTCACCTCCCTCCCGACTATGGAAAAGCTAAGATCTAAATGGTCCCATGACATCCCCAATTTTGACAACGATGACTGGGATGACATATGGGATTTCCCATTTAGCTCCCTGGTCTCTCTGAGAGATCGCCTGATCCAATTCAAGATAGTCCATCGGGCATATTTTACCCCTCACAGACTACACAAAATGAACCCGACTCCCCTCCCGGGTGTTGGAGATGTGGTGGGACTCCTGGGGACTTCGCCCACATCTTCTGGACCTGTCTGGCAATTGTCGGATACTGGAGGGAGATATTGGACTTTATCACACAAATCACCTCTGTGCCACTACAACCATCAATGTCAATCTGCATACTAGGCCTGGTAGAACAACTAATTCCTACGGTGGCGGGACGCACACTGGTGGGATTGCTCCTGTTTTATGCCCGTAAAGCTATAGCCCTTAGTTGGCGCAAACCAACCCCCCCTCCTCTCTCCCTGTGGAAACAATTAATTAACAATAGCTTACCTCTGTATAAAGACACATATGACAACAGAGGCTGCCCCAACAAATATAGCAAAGTCTGGTCTAAGTGGCTGGCAGATTCCTCCACCACTTCAGAGGCCTCTCAGTAGACCCCAATCACAAAGTAGCTCCCAAGCGGGTGCCAGGTGTACACAATAATCTACAATATGCTATTTTACCATGTACAACTGCACATAGCACCACCATGACCCAGTAAACTGTACCGCTATGACTGATGTCATAATATATTCTTCATGAATAAGGTGACAGCGTGATTCCTGCAAGGATCACATAGACATCATATTAGACCAATGTATGTTTAACTGTTTGTTCTCTTTATCTGTTTTTGTTTCTCTTTTTAAAAACCAATAAAAAGATTTTGGAAAAAAAAAAAAAAAGATAGAGATTAAAAACCAGTAACCAAACAGAAGATGTTTTAAAATCCAGCAGGGGGATTCTTACCTGTTTCACTTAGTATTCCTGTCTCCTTCCAGCGTCCCCACAAAAGACGGGTATATGAATGAAGGTTTGCGCATGGGGAGATGTATATATATATATATATATATATATATATATATATATATATATATATACATATAATATATAATATATATATATATATATATATATATATATATATATATATATATATATATATATATACACATATATACATGTGTAGGAGTCCACCATGATTGCCGGGGGAGAAGAGGGGGAGGGATCCCCGCATAGCAGATCCAGGTGGGTTCTATAGGATCCGGAGGGACGGGGAGGGCTCATCTGTCCACTGATAAACCAGGTGAGGCACATGCTGTGTCCAAAACATGTGCCTCCGTGATCCACTTCCCTGGCTTGCAGGTCCCCAGATGGAGAGTGTGTGGCAGCGAACCCTCAGCTGATACGAATCAGCTTGAGGGAATCAAAACCACACCTGCGAGTGAACAGGGAACACGGTCCAGGAAGCCGGAAATTTCTGGGAAGCCGGAAATTATGCACACCATTTGTATGTCAGAGTCGCTGTATGCATTCCACAAGGGGGGAAGTGGGGAAAACCGGAAGTGGGGCAACCTGGAAGTTGCCCCAGATCGGAATCCCAGATGGAAAATATCCATGCAGGGAACACCTCTGTGGGATTAAAAGTACCTCAAACTGTGTGAGAATTCCCGCTCGTGAAAAATTGCACATAGCGGGGCTTCTAAATGCCTTAGGCATTTAGAAGCCCCGCTATGAAGCCCTTAGCAGAGGTCGGTAGTATGTATGGTAGGGGTCGGGAGGGCCTGGTACAGGGAGGTCAGGAGGGCAAGCTATAGGGGGGGCAGGGGGCACGATACTGGGAGATATGGAGGTCACAGTACAGGGGGATCAGGAGGGCTGAGGTCTCAAGAGGGCATGGCACTGCGGTGTCAGAAGGGTATGGTATTGGGGGGATCAGGAGGTCTGAGGCATCAGGAGGGTATGGTATTGGGGAGATCAGGAGGGCTGGGGTGTCACAAGGGTATGGTATTGAGGGGTGTCAGGAGGGTATGGCATTGGGGGGTGTCAGGAGGGTATGGTATTGGGGGTTGTAAGGAGGGCTTTGAGTGTCAGGAGGGCTGGAGGGCAGAGAAGTTCTTAATGCAGAGTGGGCAGGGAAGGTACAGCGGTGCTAATCCCAGGCAATCCTCTCTCACCATCTCACATGGTAACCGTGGATCTGGGAGGAGGGCCGGTGGCAAGGGACGGGCAATACAATACGAAGCGCTCGAGTGTGCTCAGAGAAGAGCCCGAAATCTCCCAAGCTATTTCGGAGGCTTTCCCCGCCTTGCAGCCACATGTATGCAAGGGGTTGCACCTGCCTCTGCAGCCTGGGATTGGGTGAGCGTGTGCATGGGCGCACTAGAGCAAGGACCGGGTCGCAACTGCAGGGCATATTTGCAGTTTACCTGTCACCTGTCGCGACTAAGGCCACAGTGTCCTAGTTAAATGCTGCTGGAGGATGCGCAGAGATTTGAAGGCTCCAATTTTGGTTCCCAGGTTGAGGAAGGGAGTAATGTGAGCCTAGAGAGAGGGGGTGCCACAGAAGGACAGGAAACTGGCAGTCATGTTCCCCCAGCTGCAGCATACTGCCAAGTTTGCTCTAGTGACGGTGAGAGGTCACTGACTGTACTTGGGTGCCTGAGAGAAGAGAGGAGGAGGCACAACTCCAATGAGGTAGGATGTCCTCCAAAGGGCAGCTTAAGGGCAGCCACCCTATTATATCACACCGCAGAGCTCCGCAGGTGCAGGTGCTAGTACAGGCACTTGCAACCAATCTGCTAGCAGTACACCACCAATTGATTTCAGCAGGCAAATTTCCCTACCCTAGTTGCTGAACCGTAAAAAGAAATTTGATCCCAGCCATTCACATGCTCAGTGTCTAAATGCTAGCTTGGCCAAATTGCTAGCACTGCAACTGCTGCCTTTTCAGCTGGTAGACTCTGCCCCCTTTTGTGAATTTGTGGAATGTGCTGTACCACAGTGGCAGGTTCAAAAACGGCATTTCTTTTCACTTAAGGCCTTCCGGATCTCTACCGTCATGTGGAAGGCAATGTTTTGGCTTCATTGGACAGGGCGGTCAGCAGCAAGGTTCACATTACCGCTGACTCATGGTCCAGCAGGCATGGGCAGGGACGTTACCTTTTCTATATGGTGCACTGGGTAACTCCGCTGGCAGCTGGGAAGGATGCAGGACAGGGTTCACTGTTGTTGCAGCTTGTTCCACCACCACGCCTCCAAAAAAACTAGTGGTGATTCTGCCACAGCTCTCTTCTCCACCCCCTCCTCTTCTTCTTTCTCTATGGCCTCTTCTGCAGAGTTGTCCTCTGAACCAGCAATGCTCCGTAAGCGTTCAAGGGACTATGCAAGCAGTCAGGCTAAAAGATGCCATGCAGTGCATGAGTTGGTCTGCCTAGGGGCAGGAGCCACACTGGGGCAGAGATTCTGTCAGCTCTGCAGGGGCAGGCTCAGAGGTGGTTGATGCCACGCCAGCTTCAGCCAGGAATGGTTGTAGGCGACAATTGCACCAACCTTCTCTCCACCCTCCGACAGGGACACTTGACACATGTTCCATGTTTGGCACACGTCTTGAATTTGGCAGTGCAGCATTTCTTGACCAGGTACCCAGGCTTACAAGATCTCCTGAGGCAGGCCAGAAAAGTCTGTGGTAGTTTCCGCCGGTCATACAATGCCAGTGCATGGCTGGCTGACATTCAAAGGGAATGCAACCTGCCCGTCCAACTGCCTCATTTGTGACATGCCCACCAGGTGGAACTCAATGTTGACAATGCTGCAGCGGCTGCACACACAAAAGAGGGCCATCAATGAGTACCTGTGCAAGTATGGCACCAGGACAGGGGCAAGTGAGCTTGGCTTCTTTTTGCCACGCCGGTGGCTAATGATCAAGGATGCATACACTGTCCTGTCACCATTTGAGGAGGCCGCAAGGATGGTGAGCAGCGACAATGCATGCATCAGTGACACTGTCCCTCTAGTCTTCCTGCTGGAGCACACGCTTCATGGAATCATGGAAAGGGCACTTGAGGCAGAACAGTGGTAGGAAGAGGAGGACTTCCTTTCCTCTCAAGTCCTCCTTTATCCAGATAGCATTCCTGCGGGGCCGCCAAACACACAGGAAGAAGAGGAGGAGGGGGATAGTGTCAGTATAGATGTAGAGGATAAAACGCAGCAGTCTTCAAGGGATGGGTTTCAGACCCCAGAAACCCAAGGAGTTGTACGTGGCTGGGAGGAGGTTACATAGTTACATAGTAGGTGAGGTTGAAAAAAAACACAAGTCCATCAAGTCCAACCTATGTGTGTGATTATGTCAGTATTACCTTGTATATCCCTGTATGTTGTGGTCGTTCAGGTGCTTATCTAATAGTTTCTTGAAACTATTGATGCTTCCCGCTGAGACCACCGCCTGTGCAAGGAAATTCCACATCCTTGCTGCTCTTACAGTAAAGAACCCTCTACGTAGTTTAAGGTTAAACGTCTTTTCTTCTAATTTTAATGAGTGGCCATGAGTCTTGTTAAATTCCCTTCTGCGAAAAAGTTTTATCCCTATTGTGGGGTCACCAGTAGGGATGAGCTTCGAGCTTGAGTCGAACCCATGTTCAATTCGAACATCACATTTTTGACCGTTTGTCGAATTGCGAACGTTATGGGTCGTTCGCACCAAATTCGGGAGGCGGGTCACAGCCCATAATTCAATGCGGCATCGCAGTGCATTGCTGGCTGATGATTGGCCAAGCATGCACTATGGCCAATCACAGCGTCGTCTGAACAGGAGCCATAATTGGCCAAAGCAAAGGTGGTTTTGGCCAATTATGGCTCAGGGGGTTTAGAACACACCCCTCACTATGTAAGGCCACCAGGCAGCTGCAGTATTTACAGTTAGTGTAGTGCATCCTCTGCACAGTGTGCACCTAAAGCTACCTGAAGAAAATTGGTGGTGTTCTTCTGATCCTATTAGTACCACAGGCAGGCAGCTACAGTATTTACAGTTAGTGTAGTGCGTCCTCTGCACAGTGTGCACCTAAGGCTACCCGAAGACAATTACTATTGTTCTGATCCTATTAATACCACAGGCAGCTGCAGTATTTACAGTTAGTGTAGTGTGTCCTCTGCACAGTGTGCACCTAAAGCTACCTGAAGAAAATTGGTGGTGTTCTTCTGACCCTATTAGTACCACAGGCAGGCAGCTGTAGTATTTACAGTTATGCCGCGTACACACGAGCGGACTTTACGGCAGATTTTGCCCGGCGGACTTTTCAACGGACTTTACGACGGACTTTCTGAATGAACGGACTTGCCTACACACAATCAGCCAAAGTCCGTCGAATTCGTATGTGATGACGTACGACCGGACTAAAATAAGGAAGTTCATAGCCAGTAGCCAATAGCTGCCCTAGCGTGGCTTTTTGTCCATTGAACTAGCATACAGACGAGCGGACTCGAGTCCGTTGGATAGATTTGAAACATGTTTCAAATCTAAGTCCGTCCAACTTTTGAGAAAACAAAGTCCGCTGGAGCCCACACACGATCGAATTGTCCGACGAAATCCCGTCCGCCGGGCAAAGTCTGCCGTAAAGTCCGCTCATGTGTACGCGTCATTAGTGTACTGCGTCCTCTGCACAGTGTGCACCTTAAGCTACCTGAAGACAATTGCTGTTGTTCTGATCCTATTAATACCACAGGCAGGCAGCTGCAGTATTTACAGTTAGTGTACTGTGTTCTCTGCACAGTGTGTACCAAGAGCTACCTGAAGAAAATTGCTGGTGCTCTTCTGATCCTATTAGTACCACAGGCAGGCAGCTACAGTATTTACAGTTAGTGTACTATTTCATCTGCACAGTGTGCACCTAAAGCTACCTGAAGAAAATTGGTGGTGTTCTTCTGATCCTATTAGTACCACAGGCAGGCAGCTGCAGTATTTACAGTTAGTGTACTACGTCCTCTGCACAGTGTGCACCTAAAGCTACCTGAAGACAATTGCTGTTGTTCTGATCCTATTAATACCACAGGCAGACAGCTGCAGTATTTACAGTTAGTATACTGTGTCCTCTGCACAGTGTGCACCTAAAGCTACCTGATACAATTGGTGGTGTTCTTCTGATCATATTAGTACCACAGGCAGGCAGCTGCAGTATTTACAGTTAGTGTAATATGTCCTCTGCACAGTGTGCACCTAAAGCTACCGGAAGACAATTGCTGGTGTTCTTATACTAATAATACTACAGGCAGGCAGTTGATTCTGCTAGCTGCAGTATCAGTATATAATTACATCCCAGCTTTGTGCAGCTACATCTCACTGCAGGCCATTAGTATGTCTGGAAGGCCAGCAAGGAGAGGCAGACAGTCACAAGCCAATAAAAGAGGGCAAGCAGGCTCTGTGTCTAGAGGCAACAGCGCTGGTCGTGGAGACAGTGCATTATCATCAGCACGTGGCCGTGGGACACGCTTGTCCTTTTTTTCGGCAGCTGGCTGTGTTGAGCCGCAACATGCGAAAGACGTGATAGAGTGGATGACCAAGCCGTCCTCATCCTCCTCATCCTTTCTCACCCAGGCTCAGGGTACTTTGGCAAAGCGGCTGGCAACACGGCCTCTTCTCTCGGCTCAATGGCATCAGTCACTCCTTCCCTAGCCCCACCATGTCCTCCTGAGGAGTCCCCCGAACTGTTTGACCACAGTGTTGGGTACATGCTCCAGGAGGATGCCCAGCGTTTTGAAGGCTCTGATGATGATACCCAGCTAGAGGAAGGCAGTAAAGTGAGCCCAGAGAGAGGGGGTGCCCAAGAAGGACAGAAATCTGGCAGTCATGTTCCCCCAGCTGCAGTGATGAGGAGGGAGGGGATGATGAGGTCACTGACTCCACGCGGGTGCCTGATAGGAGAGAGGAGGAGGAGGCACATCTCCAACGAGGCAGGATGCCCTCCAGGGGTCTGCTTAAGGGCAGCACACCAACTGCATCACAACACAGAGCTCCGCATGTGCAGGGCGCTGCTGTCTCTGCGCGTTATTCCAAAAGTTCTTTGGTGTGGGCCTTTTTTGAGACAAGTGCATCAGATCCCACCACTGCTATTTGCAACATATGTCTCAAGTGTATCTCACGTGGCCAAAACATCACCCGCTTGGGCACCACATGCTTGACCAGACATATGTCGACCTGCCATCCAGTTCGTTGGCAAGCGTACCTAAAAGACCCACACCAAAGAACAATGCGGACCTCTCCTTGCTCCTCATCAGCTGGGATCTCCAACCCCACTATACCTTCAGTCCTCTCTGAAACCTGCACTGAGAGGAATGAAGTTGTAGAATTAGGTGTGTCACAGCCAAGTACTTGCGGGCAATCTGCTATCAGTACACCGACGTCAGATTGTACCAGGCAAATTTCCCTGCACCAGCTGCTGCACCGCCGAAAGAAGTTCGCTCCCAGCCATCCACATGCCCATCGGTTGAATGCTAACTTGGCTAAATTGCTAGCACTTCAACTGCTGCCTTTTCAGTTGGTAGACTCTGCCCCCTTCCGTGAGTTTGTGGAATGTGCGCCTCCTCCTTTTTCTCACGGAAGGCGATTCCGGCTCTCTACCGGCATGTGGAAGGCAATGTCTTGGCCTCGCTGGACAGGGCAGTCAGCAGTAAGGTGCATATTACCGCTGACTCATGGTCCAGCAGGCATGGACAGGGACGTTACCTATCTTTCAATGCGCACTGGGTGACTCTTCTGGCAGCTGGGAAGGATGCAGGACAGGGTGCAGTAGTATTGGAGGTTGTTCCGCCACCACGCCTCCAAAATTCTACTAGTGGTCATTCTGCCACACCTCTCTCCTCCACCCCTTCCTCTTCTTCTTCCTCCATGGCCTCTTCCTGTGCTGATTTGTCCTCAAAACCAGCGGTGCTCCGTAGGCGTTCAAGGGGCTACGCAAGCATGCAGGCAAAAAGATGCCATGTGGTGCTTGAGCTGGTGTGCTTGGGGGACAGGAGCCACACTGGAGCAGAGATTCTGTCAGGGGCAGGTTCAGAGGTGGTTGACGCCACGCCAGCTTAAGCCAGGTATGGTGGTTTGCGACAATGGCACCAACCTCCTCTCTGCCCTCCGACAGGGACAACTGACCCATGTGCCCTGTTTGGCTCCGCAGGTCATATAATGCCAGTGCTCGGCTAGCTGACCTCCAAAAGGAATTTAACCTGCCCAAGAACCGCCTATTCTGTGACATGCCCACCAGGTGGAACTCAACGTTGGCCATGCTGCAGCGGCTGCACATGCAGCAGAGGGCCATAAATGAGTAGCTATGCGACTATGGCACCAGGATAGGGTTAGGGGACCTTGTTTTTTTTCCCCACGCCAGTGGGCTACGATCAGGGATGCATGCACTGTCCTGTCACTATTTGAGGAGGCCATGAGGATGGTGAGCAGTGACAGTGCATGCATCAGTGACACTGTCCCTCTTGTCCACCTGTTGGAGCACATGCTGCGTGGAATAATGGACAGGGCACTTGAGGCAGAACAGAGGCAGGAAGAGGAGGACTTCCTTACCTCTCAAGGCCCCTTTTATCCAGACAGTGTTCATGCATGCCCGCCGATCACACAGGAAGAGGACGAGGAGGAGGAGGATTGTGTCAGCGTGGAGATGGAGCCTGGCACTCAGCATCAGCAGCAGTCTTCAAGGGATCATTTACAGTCCGAAGAAACCCATGGATTTGTACTTGGCTGGGAGGAGGTGGCTGCGGATCATGTCATCCTTAGTGACCCAGAGGACTCTGGACCGAATGCCTCAGCAAACCTGCGCTGCATGGCCTCCCTGATCCTGCAAAGCCTGCAGAAGGATCCTCGTATTCGTGGTATCAAGGGGAGGGATGATTACTGGCTGGCAACCCTCCTTGATCCACGTTACAAGGGTAAGGTTGCATCCCTTATCTTGCTATTGCAGAAGGGAGCAGAGGATGAAACATCCTTGGGAGGCCTTGCAGAAAGGTTTGTGCAACGCGTTTCCAGAGCCTGGGAGGTTACAACTTCCTGGTCACAGAAGGAGCGGTGGAGAAGGTGGCCATCTGACCGATGCATTCAGACAATTTTTTAGTCCGCAGCCCCAAGGTCTGATCGGTTCCAGCAACCATCGCTAGCGTCTGATTCACATATTGCAGGATTACCTAGGGGCAAGATCAGACTTGGACACCTTTCCCACCGAAAATCCTCTGGGTTACTGGGTCTTGAGGATGGATCACTGGCCAGAGCTTTCACAGTATGCAATTGAGCTACTGGCCTGTCCTGTATCCAGCGTTCTCTCGGAACGCACATTCAGTGCTGCTGGAGGCTTTGTAACCGATCACAGGGTGCGCCTGTCCACCGAATCGGTCGAACGGTTGACCTTCATAAAAATGAATCAGTCTTGGATCACCAGCTACCAAGCACCTGATGCTGATGTATCCGATTTTTTTTTTTTTAATGTGAGATCCCTTCAAGACTGCCTATGCTGATGCTGAGTGACTATCCTGTTATGCTGAGTAGACTTTAATGGGGTTCTAAAGTTCGCGCGAACCATTGGTCCGTTCGCAGGTTCTGGTGCGAACTGAACCGGGGAGTGTTCGGCTCATCCCTAGTCACCAGTATGGTATTTTATATTGAAATCATATCCCCTCTCAAGCGTCTCTTCTCCAGAGAGAATAAGTTCAGTGCTCGCAACCTTTCCTCATAACTAATATCCTCCAGACTCTTTATTAGCTTTGTTGCCCTTCTTTGTACTTGTTCCATTTCCAGTACATCCTTCCTGAGGACTGGTGGCCAGAACTGGACAGCATACTCTAGGTGTGGCCAGAACAGAGTCTTGTAGAGCGGGAGAATTACCGTTTTATCTCTGGAGTTGTTGCCCTTTTTAATGCATGGCAATATTCTGATTGCTTTGTTAGCAGCAGCTTGGCATTGCATGCCATTGCTGAGCCTATCCTCTACTAGGACCCCCAGGTCCTTTTCCATCCTAGATTCCCCCAGAGGTTCTCTCCTGAGTGTATAGATTACGTTCATATTTTTGCCACCCAAATGCATTATTTTACATTTTTCTACATTGAACCTCATTTGTCATGTAGTTGCCCACCCCATTAATTTGTTCAGATCTTTTTGCAAGGTTTCCACAGCCTGCGGAGAAGTTATTGCCCTGCTTAGCTTAGTATCGTCCACAAATACAGAGATTGAACTGTTTACCCCATCCTCCAGGTCATTTATGAGCAAATTAAATAGGATTGGTACCAGCACAGAACCCTGGGGGACCCCACTACCCACCCCTGACCATTACGAGTACTCCCCTTTTATCACCACCCTCTGAACTCGCCCTTGTAGCCAGTTTTCAATCTATGTACTCACCCTATGGTCCATGCCAATGGACCTTATTTTGTACAGTAAATGTTTATGGGGAACTGTGTCAAATGCTTTTGCAAAGTCCAGATACACCACGTCTACGGGTCTTCCTTTATCTAGATGGCAACTAGAAGGTTAATAGATTGGTTTGGCAAGAACGATTCTTCATGAATCCATGCTAATTACTGCTAATTACTGCTATATTACTAAAATCTTGTATATAGTCCCTTATCATCCCCTCCAAGAGTTTACATACTATTGATGTTAGGCTAACTGGTCTGTAATTCCCAAGGATGTATTTTTGGCCCTTTTTAAATATTGGTGCTACATTGGCTTTTCTCAGATCAGCTGGTACCATTCCAGTCAGTAGACTGTCAGTAAAAATTAGGAACAATGGTCTGGCAATTACTTGACTGAGTTCCCTAAGTACCCTCCGGTGCAAGCCATCTGGTCCCGGTGATTTATTAATGTTAAGTCTCCCAAGTCTAATTGCAATTCTGTCCTCTGTTAACCATGGAGGTGCTTCCTGTGATGTGTCATGAGGATAAACACTGCAGTTTTGGTTACTGAAGCCCCCTGATTCCCTTGTGAAGACTGAGGAGAAGAATAAATTCAATACCTTCGCCATCTCCCCATCCTTTGTAACCAGATGTCCTTCCTCATTCTTTATCGGGCCAATATGGTCTGTCCTCCCTTTTTTACTGTTTACATACTTAAAGAATTTCTTGGGATTTTTTTTGCTCTCCTACGCTATGTGTCTTTCATATTCTATCTTAGCCGTCCTTATTGCACCCTTACATTTCTTGTTGCGTTCTTTATAAAGTTTGAATGCTGATGATGATCCGTCAACCTTGTATTTTTTGAAGGCCTTCTCCTTTGCTTTTATATGCATTTTTACATTGGTGTTAAGCCATCCAGGACTTTCGTTCGCTCTAAATTTATTACCCAATGGGATGCATTGGCTAATGCCCTTATTTAATATGCTTTTAAAGCAAACCCATCTCTCCTTTGTGTTCTTTGTTCCTAAGATTTTATCCCAATTTTTGCCTTCTAGCAAGGCTCATAGTTTAGGGAAGTTGGCTCTTTTGAAATTCAGTGTCTTTGTATTCCCCTTATGTTTCCTATTTGTGTGATTTATACTGAAGCCAATTGACCTGTGATCACTGTTACCTGAATTGCCCCATATTTCCACATCCGTGATCAGGTCTGTATTGTTGGTAATCAGTAGATCCAGTAAGGCTTTATTTCTAGTTGGTGCGTCTATCATCTGAACCATAAAATTGTCCTGCAAGACATTTAGGAACTGGTGAGCCTTAGATGAATGCGCGGTTCCCTCTTCCCAGTCTATGTCTGGATAGTTAAAATCCCCCATTATGATAATACTTCCCATCCTTGCTGCTAATCTAAATTGTGATAGGAGATCTGTCTCCCCTTCCTTCCTCAGGTTAGGGGGCCTTTAGCATACTCCCAATATTATTTTTCCCTTAGCTACATCCCTTTGGAGCTCTACCCATAAGGATTCCACCTCCTCCCTACCTCCCTTAGTGATGTCATCTCTCACATTCACTTGTACATTATTCTTGATATATAGGCATACCCCTCCCCCTTTTTTACCCTCTCTATCTTTGTGATAAAGGGTATACCCTTGAAAAAAAGAAAGGGGGGTTGTGGGACTTTAAATGAGGCAAGTATATGTATTTGGAATTGTCTAGGATACCTAAAATAAAATTTGGTGTCACCGTCCCTGATGGGAAGATCTGTATAACCATAAAGAGTTGCTAATAAATTCAATACATTAAAAGCAATTCATGAATAATAAATGTATAATGTATCATAATATATAATACATAGATAATGCAAAGTAAAGCATAATAAAATATATATAGTAGTAATCAAATTGACATATTTAATGTTTATAGTGGATATACATAATTAGTACAAGCAATCACAATTAAAAAATTGAATGGATATACAGTGAACATGGTTATCCTGATACATGTAGAAATAGAATGCATTTGATAGGATTTGTGAATTGGGGCAAACTTGACTTGGCAACCCTGAGTATGGACGCGTTTCATGGCGTTTTAAGCCAATCATCAGGAGCGGGATGCATCAATAATGGCTAAAAATGTGGAATAAATGAATAAATAGGTCAATAAAGTCTCAAATGGAAAATCAAGCTTTTAAAAAGAGAGCAGGTTTTGGGAATATATATACATTACCTTAGGCAACGCCCAAGTAAATAGCCCAACAGTCCCTAAATGGGAGTAGGAGGTAGTGGCCCTGAATGAGCTGTCTGAGGGTTGAGGCGGGGACACATTCCTCTCGCCCCTGAACCAAAACTCTCCAGGAAGCACAGGGAACCGGAGAAGGGGTAGCGGGAAACAGCAGCCATGGAGAGAAACGGACAGCCACAGCACAATGCCAGAGTGTGAGGTATACACATATGGGCCACAAATTAGGTTCTAGAAAAAATAAATAATAAAGATAAATGAAATAGTAGGTAAAAATAGATAATGAAAATTAGCAGTAAAAAAACAAAAAAAAATGTATAATGTGATCAAAAAAATGTGAGTGTGGGTGCCTAAAATGAGAAAACATAAAAAATGAATGATAATAAAAATAAATGAAGTGAATAGGTTAGGCCAATGGTTGCAATTCGGCCTGTGCATATCACCTGCCAATAAGTGACTGAGTGATAGAGAACAAATAAATACCAACACATTGCCAATACATAGGTATGTGTGTGATATGAATTAATGGTGTGTAGTGTGTGGTATAGGGGTGTGTTGTACACCCTGTGTGAAGAAATCCAAGTGTAATGTGCACGTGTGTTGTTTTGGTCCTAAAATGGGACCCCTTAAAAATAGCTGAAGTGTGGATCAAGACCCATAGAACCTCTCCTCATGTTGGAATGTGTGGAGTGAGCTGCCGGCTCATCCCGGCCTAGGTAACCTCAGCCTGGGGCGTGTCACCGCCAACGTCATGCAGCGACACGCTGGCCATGTGCCTTTTCTTTTTTCATGCCTTTTGGCTCGCCCTGCCTACTGGATGGATGGTCCTATCTTTTTGGTCTCTCTTCCCCCGGGGTTGTGATGCGCCCAGTTCCTTCTCCCCCGACATTCCCCGCAAGGTGATGGGGGCTGGGTCGGACCTTGGCGCATCGGCATCATGCCAGCACGCCGCATGCACGATGTCCTATTGACGCCGGTTTGCGTGCCAGTGCTCCTTCCATCTCACGTGGCCTGGGGAATGGGATGGACTACTGCTGAGGTCTCTGGACCTCAGGCGGGTGTCTGCTCCACCCAATCACATGGCCCAATCTTGTTGGGCACAGGAATGGGCCCTGCTGTTAAATATTATTTCAATAAATTGTAATTACATGCCCCTGTTAAACAGGGGCAGAAAAATTGGGCCTTGGGTGGTGGTGGTGGCACAACACTGTAACCCCTCACAGTTACTCTTGTTGAGTGCAGGAACGGGCCCTGCTGTTAAATATTATATCAAAAATTGTGATTACATGCCCCTTTAAAACAGGGGCAGAAAAATTGGGCCTTGGGTTTTGGTGATGCCCTAAACCAAAAATATTGTTGGAAGCTAGCATTATCAAGATTCAGGAGCAATAGCTAGCATAGGCAGTCTTCCAGGGATCCCAGATCCATAGCAAAATAAAATAGTTACATCAGCATAAGGTGCTTGATAGCTGCTGATCCAGGACTTATTCATTTTTATTAATGTGAGCCTATCAACAGAGTCTGTGGCCAGGCGCACTCTTTGATCCATTACAAACCCTCCAGCAGCACTGAATGTGCGTTCAGAAGCACGCTGAATGCTGAACGGGCCAGTAGATTGATTGCATATTTAGCAAGTTCTGGCCAGTGGTCCATCCTCAATACCAGTAACCCAGTGGATGCTTTGTTGGAAAGGTCTCCAAGTCTGCCCCTGCCCCTAGATATTCCTGCACCATATAATGCAGCTGCTGGCGATGGTTGCTTGAACCTGAGCGCTGAGGACTGAAAAATTGTTTAAAGGCAGCGCTCAGCCAGCCATCTTCTCCACTGCTCTTCCTCTGACTAAACGAAGCCTCAGAAACACGTTGTTCAGCAGCAGGAAATGGTAACCTCCTAGGGTGTGGAAATGCGTTACACAAACTTTTCTTCAAGGCCTTCTGAAGATGTTTCGTCCTCTGTTCCCTCTGCGATGGCAGGATGAGTTCTGCAACTTTACCCTTGTAACGTGTATTAAGAAGGGTTGCCAGTCAGTAATGATCCCTCTCCTTGATACCACGAATCCTAGGGTCCTTTCGCAGGCTTTGCAGAATCAGGGAGGCCATGCAGCATAAGTTTGCAGAGGCATTCGATTCTGAGTACTCTGGGTCACTAAGAATCACATTATCCGTAAAGACTGCTGGTTGAAAGCTAAACAGAGGGGACCTTGAGTGGAGAGTGAACAAGTCTTGCTTTTTGACTGCTGGTGATTGCTGAGTTGAATTTTTAGGTTCTTTTTGGGTTTTTTCCTTGTAGCTTTTTAACACCTTTTTCTGACACTTTTTAAACAGCTTTTTTTTTTTTTTGCTTACTTCAGCCTACTAATTAAGGGGAGTGGTTAATTGGTCAAAGTTGCTTGAGGCCTATATAACCTTGTGCAGAACTCATTGTGAGCATGCTCATCTTTGAGCCTGCTATAACTTAAACCAAGTGGAACTGGTCTAAGAGGTGAGTTAAAAACCAGAGTTGAAAACAGGAGGTTATCCAGCAGCACCAACACCTAAGGCCCAATTTTTCTGCAGAGTATATAATGCAGTCCATATAGTATGTATACTGTAGAAGGGATGAGCCCGCGTTTCGAGTCGAACATCGGGTGTTTGCCTGTTCGTTGAATACCGAACATTATGGGGGTTTCGCAGGAAATTAGAGCTCCCGCGGAATGCATGTCCATGCCCCACACTATGTAAGGCTGTTTACATAGCGGCTGTAAACAGTGTAATGAATGAGAGCAGCAAAATTACATTTCTAAAGGAGAAAATGTAATTTAGAAACTGCTTGCAGCTTTAATGCATTGCTGGATCCCAGCAATATACATAAAAATCATTGAAAAAAATGGCGTGAGTCCCCCCCCAGTTTGTTACCAGGCCCTTCAGGTCTGGTATGGATATTAAGGGGAACCCCACGTCAAAATTTAAAACAAAATGGCATGGGGGCCCCCCTAAAATCCATACCAGGCCCTTCAGGTCTAGTATGGATTTTAAAGGGAACCACACACCAAAATTTAAAAAAAAATGGCGTGGGGCCCCCCCCAAATTCCATACCAGTCCCACGATGTTCATCCATCTTCAATCACGGCATCCGACGGTCCTGAGAGAAAGAAAACAAAACTGAAAAACTCTGCCTCCGACTGCAGCCTTTTTCGTGATGACAGCTCTTATATATCCAAGGGAGGGGGCCACCCGGTGACATTACCAGATGGCCCCGCCCTTAACTATATAATAGCTGTCATTGTGAAAGGCTGCAGTCGGCGGGATGCCTCCCATGGAGACTGAGTTTTTCCATTTTATTTTATTGTTTTTTCAGTCCGTTGGCGCTTTGACTGAAGATGGATTTACATCACGGGACATTTTTTTTTTTTAATAAAGGACTTGTCAAAAACTGTCTCCTGTCATTTTTAATTTTTTGACACTTTTTTTGGTGAATGAGTAGGAGTAGAATGTACTCGATACCCATTCACATGGAGGGGCCGGGATCTGGGGGCCCCCTTTGTTAAAGTGTCTGACTTGCAGATATGTGAAAAAGGGGATAGTTTGGCCTGGGAATCGTGAGGCTAGTGCACTATACTGCAGAAGTTTCCCTTTGTCTAAGAAATTTTCATCTCGGTTGGGAAACTCATGATCTGTCTTGAATTGAGTGTGATCTGGGAGACCAGGGGGGAACTCTGGATTACAATTGATTGGGGTTAGAGGGCCTGGGGAGCATGAGAGATGCAATTTTCTACAAACTGCCTGGAAGGTCTGCAATGTGGGGGATGATTGTAATTGTTTTTATACCCCACTAAACTGTCGTGTTTAGTGGGGTATAAAAACAACAGTCCTATTAAATCTACTTAAAAAAGCCTGGGAAATCTTCAAGTAACCAGTTTCCGCCTGGCCAATAGTACAATGACAGCTGGGCAGGACTGCTCTAGTTTTAGGTGGATGTCATATGACATCCTCCCCAGAATGCGCTGCAGTGCAACCTGTCACCCACTGTGTGCACCGGACACAGTAGATGGCAGACCAGTGTACTGTCACCACGTGATCGATCTGACCAATCACAGCAGATGACATGATAATTGTACACAATGCATGGCTTCCATTCATGCAATTCATTGTGTACTATTGTACAAGAAAAAAAGAGAGGGGCAAGTGGGACTTTAAATGAAGCATGTCAATTGAAAATATAATAATGAATACATGTGAGTAGGTAAAATTATTGGATTTAATTAATAGTCAAGTCCATGATTTTGATGCATACAGTACCAATAAAGTAGTATAAATACAGACATAATCGCATGAATTGATATTGAAAGTGTTGTTATATCTTACACCCTAACAGATCCCATTGCTGGTGACCCCTCTTGACTTTTGGGCTATTTTTGTAAGTAGCTTTTCCGTTCAAAGTAGACAAATTGGACATTTCTGATACGATTTTCTCTATTGGCCGGAGGTTCCACATGTATCAATATTTATGATATTCTTTTGTTTTCCTCAGTTAAATTATGCATCCCACCCCTGATGACTGGCAAGAAGCCAAGAAACGCGTCGGGTTCGCAAACTAAGGATGCCCTATCAAGCCTAAATCATATCCCTGACATTTATCAATTTTTTATTGAGTTTTCTCATTTCATGCGATTTTGTGATTTTGATTGGCGATTTTAATTCATGTACTTCTGTTATGAATTGCATATATGTATGTCCATTGATTTGTTTACACTACTGAGTTTCCTTGATTGTTACTGCTAAATATGCGTTTATATCAATTCATGCGATTATGTCTGTATTTATACTACTTTATTGGTACTGTATGCATCAAAATCATGGACTTGACTATTAATTAAATCCAATAATTTTACCTACTCACATGTATTCATTATTATATTTTCAATTGACATGCTTCATTTAAAGTCCCACTTGCCCCTCTCTTTTTTTCTTGTATATATGAACCCGGGATGGAAGCATGCCATTGATATTTAGTTCATGCGACTGGTCACTTTCTTTTGTTTATATATTGTGTACTATTGTGTTGATCTCTGCGATTGGTCACAGTGATCATATGTTACAGACAGGACTAATCACAGCCCATCTGTACCATGTGATTAGCTGTGGCGAATCACAGCTAATCACAATAGTGAACACTAAATTAATTGATTTTATTAAGTAAAAATGGTTGTTTAAAACAGTGATATTCACTGTTATAAGCAATTATAGTGTGCAAAAAAAAAAAAAAAAAACCTATGGTAACACTGTGTTGCTCTGGTCACGGTATACAAAATATAAAAATATATATTTTTTTACATACTGTCACTAGTCAGTGTCCCAGGTCACCACCACACCAGTCATATGATGATGCTGTACTGCACTGGTGACAGTATGTAAAAGAATTCAAAAAATTGTGACAAAAAAACTTAAAAAAAAACTCACCATGCCTCTTATTAAATACCTTTTGTAGCGATGGTGGACTATAAGTGTAATATTGTGTGCTCTCTCTGTCATTCCTCATCTATAGTTGTATCCCCTTAATGCTGGGCGCCAGTGACTGTCATCATATCCATGAGCCCAACCCAATGGATTGTGGGACTAGTAGTCTTTCTGACCGGTGATTCCATTGCATAACCATACACTAGGACTACACATCCCAGTGGTTGTTTCTACCATTCGAGGAGACTTCTGGGCGATACTATAAAGGAGCCAGGAGATCTGCCTCACACTCTCTTCTTCCTGGGCCTTGCGTGATGCACATCTCTCTGTGACAGGGAGAGAAAGGTTGCGGTCTACCACGCGGTGTTCAAGAGATTGTGCTCTTTCCCGAAGACCTTACGCCACAGATACTGGTCAGAAGAGCTGCATTCATTTGCCCTTGAAGGGAGTACTGGCTGTATGCCAAGGAGTAGAGAACAGGCATAAAGGGGCGACAGGGGCCAGAGCTGTGGGCGTCATCCCTGCTGGAGTGCCAAGATATACTGTGATTTGACACAAGTGCGAAGTCAAGAATTGCCTCAATTAACTAGAGAGGACATGAGGAGGGACCAACATGAAGACCCATTGGGTAGCCTTATAATAAATCCTTGTCAGTTAGGGATCCTCAGATGCTGTTAAGAAGTTCCATTGAGGGAGCTAAAGTAGTCCATAAAGAAAGGGAACGAATGCGGTTAGAAGACGGAGTTGTATACCGGTAAGTCCCATCTGAGGAACCAGAAGGTGTTCGTCAACTGTTCCTTCCTGAGAAACACTGATTAAGAGTGTTGACCGCTCTTCATGATGACCATGGCCACTTACAGTATCTCACATAAGTGAGTACACCCCTAACATTTTTGTAAATATTTTATTATATCTTTTCATGTGACAATACTAAATAAATGACACTTTGCTACAATGTAAAGTAATGAGTGTACAGCTTGTATAAGAGTGTAAATTTGCTGTCCCCTCAAAATAACTCAGCCATTAATGTCTAAACCGCTGGCAACAAAAGTGAGTACACCCCTCTGTGTCCAAATTGGGCCCAAAGTGTCAATATTTTGTGTGGCCATCATTATTTTCCAGCACTGCCTTAACCCTCTTGGCCCTGGAGTTCCCCAGAGCTTCACAGGTTGCCATTGGAGTCCTCTTCCACTCCTCCATGACAACATCACGGAGCTGGTGGATGTTAGAGACCTTGCACTCCTCCACCTTCCATTTGAGGAGGCCCCACAGATGCTCAATCGGGTTTAGGTCTGGAGACATGCTTGGCCAGTCCATCACCTTTACCCTCAGGTTCTTTAGCAAGGCAGTAGTCGTCTTGGAGGTATGTTTTTGGTCATTATCGTGTTGGGATACTGTCCTGCAGCCCAGTCTCTGAAGGGAGGGGATCATGCTCTGCTTCAGTATGTCACAGTACATGTTGGCATTCATGGTTCCCTCAATGAACTGTAGCCCCCCCCCCCCCAGTGCTGGCAGCACTCATGCAGCCCCAGATGTCTAGTCTAGGCCTATGAGAAAGCTGGGGAAGCATCTACCGCCAGAGAACAGAGAAACAAAAGAAACTTTGATCTCAAATTAAGGGTTCAAGACCTGCAACCTGGAGATCAGGTGTTGTTGCACAATCTGGGAGTGCTCGGGTAACATAAGCTGGCTGATTGATGGCGCTCCCAGCCCTATATTGTCTGCAAACGATTACCTGGGCTTCCTGTGTATCAGATCCACCCTGAAGGCCAGACTGGCCCCCTAAAAACTTGGCATCAAAATCATTTGCTGCCTATATCCGAGGCTGTCAGGGTGCCTCCACCCCCTTGCCCAGAGGCCTATCAGACTCCTACCTTGAGGCCTAGGATTGATCAGGGTCGTGAATACATGCCTCCAAATGAGGAGAGTGATGAGGAAGCACTAACCCTTGATTGGCTATGGATTCCCCCCTCTGAAGACAACCCTACCCCTCCCCAGATTTCAGGAGGAAACAGTAAGGAAGCATATTCTGAGAGGAAGACCCAGGTTTTGCTGCCTGAAGTTGAAGGGCTGTAGTCCCACCTTGCAAGAGGAAATGCGGAAGTTAAGATGGAACTCAGGGAGACATCTAATGTGGCGGAAACCCCTGTTTCTCCTTATAATGAAGTAGAAAGCGAGAGTATTCCTGACATCTAAGAGGAGCCTGAGCCAGAACCTGAGTCAGAGCTTGAACCAGAACCCAGATGTAGTTTCTGGGGAACAGATCGTGGACCGGAGCCACTGGAAAGCATCTATTCTAGGTTAAGACAGAAAATCTGCCCTCCCAAGAGATTGACCTATGACACCATTGGAGAAAACTCTGATGAACCTATCACTACTGCTCAATGTTCTAGTCAAGCACTTGCCTCCTTTATCGAACCTTTGATAGAGGATGACTTTGATCCACCTCCTGACACTGCTGGGTGGGCCACTAATTTATTACTGGCCTGTCACAAAATTGATATGATTTTGCCTGACAATGTATATAATTTGCTTCTAGAAAATCCTTATTTGGATCAGTTGCTAACTGTTACAGCTCCTGATCTATAATATAACTAATTGTTTCCTTTCTTATGATACAGTAAAGTGATCTCACAGGTTGTGTTCTGTCTTTGGGGACCAAAGACTTTCAAGTGGGGGGAGGATGTAGCGATGGTGGACTATAAGTGTAATATTGTGTGCTCTCTCTGTCATTCCTTATCTATAGTTGTATCCCTTTAATGCTGGGCGCCAGTGACTGTCATAATATCCGTTAGCCCAACCCAATGGATTGTGGGAATAATAGTCTTTCTAACCGGCCATTCCATTGCATAACCATACACCGGGACTACACACCCCAGCGGTCCTTGCTACTATTTGAGGAGACTTCTGGGAGAGACTATAAAGGAGCCAGGAGATTTGCCTCACACTCTCCTCTTCCTGGGCCTTGCCTGGGAGAGAGAGAGGCTGCGGCCTACCACGCAATGTTCAAGAGATTACAGCCTGGCCTTGGAGGGCCTAAAACCTGCTTGCTGTTTGTCAAACATCCAGACGGCACCAACTCAGCAGCTCAACACCACGTTTGTCCACCTTCTGTACCTGTGAGTCATCGCTGGCAGCTTCATTGACGGAAGTCTCTTCCAAGATCGCTGCTTGTAAAGCATCTAGTTTGGTCCAGTCATTGGTGAGAGAGCAATTGCCCATCTTCTGAAATCTTTCACTGGTTACTTTATTGGAACACTGTGTACAGACACCTTTACCTTGGGAACACTTTACTGCATGTAACGTATCCCCGTCGCACTCCTTTTGAGTACTTCCATCAGTACACTGCTTCCTCCAATCTGGATCTTCAGATATCATATTTTACAGCCGATATATTGTAAGAATCAGGTGAGACTAGCTCAGTTACACAGATTGAACATGGAATGATTTATTGGACAAGAATACAGCCTTTTATACATTTGAGAAGTATGTCAGTCCCTCACATACACAATAACCCCAATTATTTACCTAAAACATCACACAATGGTTTAGCTAAGGAGGTAGGGCTGACTCATGGCTAATCCCATCACATCACTTAACTAACCACCTGGATGACTCAGATGTCACATTGCAGACCAGCCTTGCCGACTTCAAGCTAACTGTAGACAATACACATTATCATAAGCGTAAACACAGCAAACCTTCAAACAATAGCAGATGACCTAATTACAATTAACAATACAAACAGTGACCCCCCCCCCCTCCTCAGTCTAGTAGGCAACAAACTATAATAGGAGTAGACTGTCTGGCTCCTACACAGTTCTCAAGGCCTTACTCTTTTATTTAACATGCCGAGTTCAGAATCAAACAAACCAGAAATAGTCTTTATATATATATCCTGGGAGATATTGTGGATACATATTACTGTTCTATTTTAAAAAATCCAAGCCACATTTTCTCAGTAACCCTGTGCTCCTAATGAACACAGGGTGACTTAGACATAGGGGGTGCATGGGGAGCTGAAACAAGCATTTCCCAACCTCTCCAAGGGATTCTGGGTTCCATGGGCCCTCCCATCACACTGCACTTCTATTTGAACACTGTACATAGACACCTTTACCTACAACCATTTCAAGAAGTACCATTAGCCTGTTCAAGCCAGTCATTCTGTTAACATACCACTGTGCCTTATTGGATATATTCTAATGAACTCCATCTGCTGGTGAAGACTATCAGGCCTGCACCTCAGACATTGCTGTTGTCGCTATTTAAAGGGCCCTACACTATCCTTATTCCGTCTGATCTCTCATTAGGAGTTAAAGGTTGAATAGGCTGGCCTGGGGTTCCCCTTTAGAGTGTGATTACCTGCATTAAATACTTAACCATTCATTGTCCTACGGGTCATGCTTCAGGTGATATTCCATTGTACATATAAGTGTATTGTATCTTCATACTGTTAACTGTTCTTAAGCTGCTTTTTGGGGAATTCCTCTACCGAGTCTGGGCTATTATTCAGAACTTGGTTGATCTATTGCCCTCTTTTGTAAATGAATACTACCTTGCTTACTCGAGTAAAAGCTGAGATAATATAATCATATTGACTTGTGACGTGTCATTTAAAGGTGTCTGTGGAAAGATGTCAGATGGGTTGGAAGGTTCACAGGGTCACAGTGATGCAGATGAGCAGGTAAATGCAAGCAGTCCTCAAGGGGACCATGCTACACCTCGGACTGTCTACTTTCCAAAGAGGAGTCATTTGGGGGATATTTGTACTTTCTAGAAATAAGATAGGCCATCAACACATCAGGATTGATACACTTTCAGATATACACTTTATTGTCAAAAGTATTGAGACACCCGCATTTACATGCACATGAGCTTTAATGGCATCCCAGTCTTAGCCCGTAGGGTTCAGTATTGAGTTGGCCCACCCTTCTGGGAAGGCTGTTCGCAAGGTTTAGGAGTGTGTCTATGGAAATGTTTGACGAGCAAGGTCCATAAAGACATGAATGAGCGAGTTTGGGATGGAGAAACTTGACTGGCCTGCACGGAGTCCTGACCTTAACCTGATAGAATACCCTTGGGATGAATTAGAGTGGAGACTGCGAGCCAGGTCTTCTCGTCCAACATCAGTCCCTGACCTTACAAATGCGCTTCTGGAAAAATGGTCAAACATTTCCATAGACACACTCCTAAACTTTGTGCACAGCCTTCCCAGAAGAGTTGAAGCGGTTATAGCTGCAAAGGGTGGGTAAACTCAATATTGAACCCTACAGACTAAGACTGAGATGCCATTAAAGTTCATGTGCGTGCAAAGGCAGGCGCACCAATACTTTTGACAATATAGTGTATATATATATATATATATATATATATATATATATATATATATACCACAGTTTATGGACTCTATAACTTACAGGCTAAATAATAAACACCGATTCGGGTTATTTTTTTAATGAAGAACGATTATTTATTTGCAAAATTTTGTAACAGAAACGAAGAAAAATGTGGGTTTTTTTCCCCAAATGTTCTGTCTTTTTTCATTCATTTACCAAATAGTAAAAAACCCAGTGATTACATTCAACTAAAAGAAAGCTCTATTTGTGTGAAAAAAAGTGATAACATTTTGATATGGGTATAGTGTTGTTGGTATGACCGCACAATTTTCATTGAAAGTGTGACAGCGCTGAAAGCTGAAAATTGGCCTGGACAGGAAGAGGTTGACAGTGCCCGGTATTGAAGTGGGCTATTCTGTGTTCAGTTCTCAGTTGAATGTTATCTTCAAAGAAAACCCTATCACGATAATAGGACAGAGATAATGGTTTTGATCAGAAAATGCAGGGATGCCAAACAAATAGATAGAATTAACCTGTAAGAAAAAAACATATGCAATGTGGACACACATATGCATTAAAGTATGCAGACTGCCGGAATCTGATTTTCATGCCATCAGTACTCAACAAACCTGTCCTTTCTGGATTCAATTACCACAGTGGTCTAGAATTAATGGATTTAGGAATCAGCAGATGGATGTCCTATGTGATGACATACAATGCTTCCCAATTCCGTCCTCCAAAAAAGGCCATGTATGCTACAATTAGTTGGTAGGATTAGGACTGATCAACTCAGGTTTTTCCCCATTCCTAGAACTCCACCCTGCAGCATCAGCATCAGCATAAAATGCTTCCCAATTCCATCCTCCAAAAAAGGCCATGTATGTTACAATGAGTTGGTAGGATTAGGACTGATCAACTCAGGTTTTTCCCCATTCTTAGAGCACCACCCTGCAGCATCAGCATTCCCTGGTTGAAAAAAGTTGCAAAAGGCTGAAGACTTCATTGTGGAGGCCAGCAATTATTTTAATTATTTCATGTAATGCCTGGAATGTCTTTACTGTAAGATCTACAGGTGGAATCCCATGATATGTTGGTCCTAACTTGAGGGTAAGCCACTAGATTACAAAAATAGTATTTTTATAACAGCTTACCTGTAAAATCCTTTTCTTTGAAGTACATCACGGGACACAGAGCCATAGTAATTACTATGTGGGTTATAGGCCACCTTCAGGTGATGGACACTGGCACACCCTAAGACAGGAAGACCACTCCCTATATAACCCCTTCCACTAATGGGAGTACCTTAGTATTTGTATCAAATCAATACATATGTATACCAGAAAGAGGGGAGGGACCTCTGTGTCCCGTGATGTACTTCAAAGAAAAGGATTTTACAGGTAAGCTGTTATAAAAATCCTATTTTCTTAACCGTACATCACGGAACACAGAGCCATAGTAATTACTATGTGGGATGTTCCAGAGAAATGCCAACTGAAGGGAGGGAGACACAACAAAAGTAGGGCACCATGAGATCAGAGGACTTATATTGCTACCTGCAGCACACTGCGCCCAAAGGCAATATACTCATGACTTTTTACCTCCACCTGATAGAATCTGGTAAATGTATGGACTGAAGACCAAGTTGCAGCCTTGCAGATTTCAGCCATGGAGGCTTGGGGATGCACTGCCCATGAAGCACTAACAGCCCTTGTGTAGTGCGCTTTAAATTGAAAAGGTGGGCCCACGAAGCACTAACAGCCCTTGTGTAGTGTGCCTTAAATTGAAAAGGTGGGCTGTAGTGCGCTTTAAATTGAAAAGGTGGAATCTTCCTCTTTAACCACCTCAATACAGTGCACTTACACCCCCTTCCTGCCCAGACCAATTTTCAGCTTTCAGCGCTCTCACAATTTGAATGACAATTACTCAGTCATACAACATTGTACCCATATGAAATTTGCGTCCTTTTTTTCACACAAATAGAGTTTTCTTTTGGTGGTATTTAATCACTAGTGGGTTTTTTATTTTTTGTGCTATAAATAAGTCCGTAAATTTTGTGAAAAAAATGCATTTTTCTTTTTTTCTGTCATAAAATTTTGCAAATTAGTTATTTTTCTTCATAAATTTTGGCCAAAATTTATTCTGCTACATATCTTCGGTAAAAATAACCCAAATAAGTGTAAATTATTTGGTCTTTGTGAAAGTTATAGAGTCTAAAAACTACAGTATGGTGCCAATCACTGAAAATTGATCACATCTGATCACACCTGATGTACTGAAGGCCTATCTAATTTTTTGAGATACTAACAAGTCAGGAAAGTACAAATACCCACCAAATGACACCTTTCTAGAAAGTAGACATTCCAAGGTATTAAGTAAGTAGCATGGTGAGTTTTTTTAAGTTGTAATTTTTTCCCACAATTCTTTGCATATTTAAGATTATTTTTTTTTAAATTTTTTTAATTTATTTTTTTTTTACAAAATTGTCATATTAACAGGTTATTTCTCTCACAGAGCATATGCATACAACAAATTACACCCCAAAATACATTCTGCTACTCTTCCCGCGTATGGCGATACCACATGTGTGATACTTTTACACAGCCTGGCCACATACAAAGGCCCCATATTGAAGTAGCATCTTCAGGCGTTTTACAAGCATAAATGACACATCTCATTTCTCAACCACCTATTTCATTTTTGAAGGCCCTGGAGCAGCAGGACAATGGAATTGCCCCCAAAATGACCCCATTTTGGAAAGCAAACACCCAAATGTATAATCTATGAGGCACAATGAGTCTTTTGAACCGTTCATTTTTTTCCAGAAGTTTTTGGAAAATGTGGAAAAAAAATGAAAACGCATTTTTTTTTTTTACACAAAGTTATCCATTTATCAGATATTTCCAACACATAGCATGTACATAGCAAAGATGACACCCCAAAATACATTCTGCTACTCCTCCTGAATATGGCGATACCACATGTGTGAGACTTTTACACAGCCTGGCCACATACAACAGCCCAACATTGAAGTAGCATCTTCAGGCGTTCTACGAGCATAAATGACAAATCTCATTTCTCAACCACCTATTACATTTTTGAAGGCCCTGGAGCACCAGGACAATGGAATTGCCCCCAAAATGACCCCATTTTGGAAAGCAAACTCCCCAACGTATAATCTATGAGGCATAATGAGTCTTTTGAACGGTTCATTTTTTTCCAGAAGTTTTTGGAAAATGTGGAAAAAAATGAAAACGCATTTTTTTTACACAAAGATGTCCATTTATCAGATAAATCCAACACATAGCATGTGCATAGCAAAGAGGACAACCCAAAATACATTCTGCTACTCCTCCTGAGTGTGGCAATACCACATGTGCGAGACTTTTACACAGCCTGGCCACATACAAAGGCCCAACATTGAAGTAGCATCTTCAGGTGTTCTACGAGCATAAATAAAACAAGATATTTGGGGGGCACACCCTAAAAGATGCATTAAAGCTGGTGCAGCCATAAGACCATACAGCAGAGCAAAATATTACAGCGCACACATGCAAAAAAGACATTTACCTCCAGCAGAGCTAGTTTAAAACTCCTAGACAATTAAAATAAATATTATCAAAAAATATGGGGATTTGGTCACACCATATTGCTATATGGTGCTAAGCCCACTTACTGCCTCAAAGTACCCCATGATTAGTGGGTCCTACACTATCCATGGATTGGGAGATCCTTCTTCTCTGAACCATGAGAGCAATACACTCTTCTATATGGGAGAACTTTGAGGTCTCCACCCATGACACAAGTGGACACTAATGAGAGGTACTTAATGAAAGAGTGGGGTGCTCCTCACAAAAAAGTATTTGGTCAGAATCCATACAATAGACAAACAAGATATTTGGGGGGCACACCCTAAAAGATGCATTAAAGCTGGTGCAGCCATAAGACCATACAGCAGAACAAAATATTACAGCGCACACATGCAAAAAAGACATTTACCTCCAGCAGGGCTAGTTTAAAACACCTAGACAATTAAAAAAAAATATTATCAAAAAATATTGTGCGCTGTAATATTTTGCTCTGCTGTATGGTCTTATGGCTGCACCAGCTTTAATGCATCTTTTGGGGTGTGCCCCTCAAATATCTTGTTTGTCTATTGTATGGATTCTGACCAAATCCTTTTGGGTGAGGAGCACCCCACTCTTTCATTAAGTACCTCTCATTAGTGTCCACTTGTGAGGAGCGAGGAGTGAGTGTCCACTTAGTGTCCACTTGTGTCATGGGTGGAGACCTCAAAGTTCTCCCATATAGAAGCGTGTATTGCTCTCATGGTTCAGAGAAGCAGGATCTCCAAATCCATGGATAGTGTAGGACCCACTAATCATGGGGTACTTTGACGCAGTAAGTGGGCTTAGCACCATATAGCAATATGGTGTGACCAAATCCCCATATTTTTTGATAATATTTTTTTAAAATTGTCTAGGTGTTTTAAACTAGCCCTGCTGGAGGTAAATGTCTTTGTTGCATGTGTGCGCTGTAATATTTTGCTCTACGAGCATAAATGACACATTTCATTTCTCAACCACCTATTACACTTTTGAAGGCCCTGGAGCACCAGGACAATGGAATTGCCCCCAAAATGACCCCATTTTGGAAAGAAAACACCCCAACGTATAATCTATGAGGCATAATGAGTCTTTTGAATGGTTCATTTTTTTCCTGAAGTTTTTGGAAAATGTGGAAAAAAAAATGAAAACGCATTTTTTTTTTACACAAAGTTGACAATTTATCAGATATTTCCAACACATAGCATGTACATAGCAAAGATGACACCCCAAAATACATTCTGCTACTTCTCCTGAGTATGGGGATACCACATGTGTGAGCCTTTTACACAGCTTGGCCACATACAGAGGCCCAACATCCAAGTAGCACCATCAGGCGTTCTAGGAGCATACATTACATCAGGGGTCTCAAACTGGCGGCCCTCCAGCTGTTGCGACACTACAAGTCCCATGAGGCATTGCAAGGCTGACAGTTACAAGCATGACTCCCACAGGCAAAGGCATGATGGGACTTGTAGTTTCGTAACAGCTGGAGGGCCGCCAGTTTGAGACCCCTGCATTACATAGATAATTTCCTGGCAACCTATCATTTTTGAAGGCCCTTCATATTTCTAACACATAGCATGTACATACCAAGAATTACAATCCAAAATAAATTATATTGCGGAAAGGGTAAAAAAAAAAGCATTACCTGTGCTTTTAGTAGTATCCACAGAGGAAAGCACTGGTCCAGGCAGCAGGCAGGGATGTGCTTAGAAACAGCAATAGTAATTATCCAGGCAGCAGGCAGGAATATTGTCTATAGTCAGCACAAGGATATTGTCAGCACAGCACAGTCCATAGAAATTGTCCAGGCAGAGACAGCCAGCACAGCCATAATATTGGTCCTGGCACACTGTTACCTGCAGACACTCATTGTACCGCTCTCCAGCCCTTCATAAACATACTGCCTCTTGCTACAGCTAATTATTTGCATAGTCCATGTAGCGGTGTGGTCCGTTCATGCGGCAGGCAGAGACACGGTGGCAGTAAATCAGCATCAGGCTGAGGGCCGCAATCAGGTAAGACCTGTGCACAGGGGCACAGGGGTAGAGGCTTCGACCCACCCAAATCTCTATGAAGCCTCCAGACTCCAGACCCTAATCCGGAAATTCCAAAACCCGGAGAAAACAAAAAAAAAATGCTTTCTCCATCCGGAAAAACAATTCTGGAGCCCCTCACATATGTGAGACCCCTGTGTGCTACAGTAGCAGGGCAACAGATCAGTCCAATCGCTGGGCAAAAGCATAGTCCATAAAACAGGCCAGGGTCAGTTCACGTGCAAGCAGTCCAAGTGGTGGGCAGTAGCGTAGTTGATAAAACAGGCCAGGGTCAGTTCACGTGGAGGCAGTCCAAACAGTAGGCAGAGGCATAGTCACAAAACAGGCCAGGGTCAGTTCACGTGGCAGCAGTCCAAATGGTAGGAAGAGGCATAGTCAAAAAACAGGCCAGGGTCAGTTCATGTGGAAGCAGTCCAAACAGTAGGCAGAGGCATAGTCAAAAAACAGGCCAGGGTCAGTTAACGTGGAAGGCAGTGGCATGGTTATTTGGGGAAGGATGGAAAATGGTCAGCACAGATGATGAAAATGGGCAAATGGGTAAAAATATGGGCTAATATTTTAGGGATGTATGATAAAGTTGGAAGCATTCACCAATGCAAAGGCCAGGTTGGGAGGGACACTGGGGACAATGGTAGCTGGTATATTTTCAAAATCCTCTTTTGGTGCACACGCAACATTTTTTTCCGGCCTGCTTCAGATGGTGGGATGTTGAAGGGGAAGTGGAGCTCATGAAGTCAGCACACAGCCTCAGAGCGAAGGTCTTCAGGGGGGGTCTTTGGTGATAGATGAGGGACGTAACAACTTCTTCTATGAATTGTAGGAGGGGGGGGGGGGGGCTTTCTGTGGATTTGGTGTAGACTACATAGGAATTATAAACGGCCAAATGTATGAGATAAATTGCTACCTTCTTGTACAAGAATTGGGACCTCCTTATCGACAAATAGGGCTGAATCATTTGATCATTGAAATCCACCCCCCCATATAGAGATTATAATCTTGGACACATACTGGCTTTTCAATGGGACCTCTTCTTCTTTGAACCTCAATTGTAGTGTCGTCATGGATGGTGGACATCATGTGCACGTCCCTTTTATCCTTCCACCTCAAGGCCAACACTTCGTTGCATCTCAATGCTGCTCTTTCCCCCCTTCGCAGCTTTTTGTTTGCTAGAGATTGTGGGAAGCCCTTCCTATTTTTTCTGGAGGTTCCACAGGCCAGGGTTTTTGCAATGTATAGGTGTTTGAAAAGGGGCAGGCCAGTGTAGAAACTGTCGAGGTATATGTGATATCCTTTGTTCAGAAATGGGTATGCCAAGTCCCATACAATCTTTCCAGTTGTGCCCATGTAGGCCGGGCACTCAGGGGGCTGGAGCTGGGAATCTTTTCCTTCATATATGCGGAACGCACACAAATATCCTGTGGCTCTCTCACAGAGCTTGTATAATTTTACTCCGTATCTGGCCCTTTTGCTAGGAATATATTGCTTTACTCCTAGCCGGCCTGAAAAGGGTACCAGGGACTCATCAACACATATATTCTTATCGGGGACATAGAGTTCTGCAAATTGTTGGGAAAAGAAATTTATCAGTGGGCGAAGTTTATATAATTTGTCATAATTTGGATGATTGTGGGGAGGGCACTGGGTGTTGTCGCTAAAATGAAGAAAGCGCATTATCATTTCGTATCGGGACCTGGCCATTACGGCAGAATAAATGGGCATGTTGTGGATAGGTTTGGTGGACCAATAGACATGTCCTTCATTTTTTTTTGTAAGCCCCATGTTTAGGGTGAGGCCCATAAACAATTTGAACTCCTCCAAATTCAGATCTCTCCACTCAAATGGATGGGCATAGGATGATTGGGGGTTGTTGGCAATATACTGCTGGGCATGTAAATTTGTCTGGTCCACAATAAATTGCTGCATAGTGTCGGGCAAAAACAGATAAAAAAAATCAATCGCTGTGAAATTTTGGGTGTTGGCCTGCACACCTGGCTGTGCTGTGAATGGGGGAATAATTGGTGATCCCGAGTCAGATGGCAGCCATGTTGGGTTGGCAAGACCATCTGGCATATATGTAGAGGCCCTGGCTCTTGGGGGACGTGACACTCCAGTAGTTGGGGGAATTGAATTTCCTGTGCTGGTACTCAGGCGTGATGTGGCAGCACTGGTACTGGGTCTGGGCATTTGTTCCTGGGCTCTATCACTGGCGGCAGCGCTGGTACTGGGCATTTATTCCCTGGGCCTATCGCTGGCGGCAGTGCTGGTACTGGGCCTGGGAATTTGTTCTTGGGGCCTATTGCTGGCGGCAGCGCTGGTACTGGGCCTTGGAATATAATGCTGGTTTCCAGAGTGCCGTGCCCTTTTAGGAGGGACCCATTCTTCCTCCGAATCATTTGCCGATTCACTATTGGGTTGAAATGCCGAATTTCATTCGGAATCAGAATTGGAATCTGATGAGAACTCCCCGTTGCTCTCATCAGTCATGGAGAGGATCTGGAACGCCTCCTCACTGGTGTATAATCTTTTGGGCCTGACGCTGATGGCTGTGTGACAGGTGGCAGGTGACAGTCACTGATGGGTGACGGGTGATGGCTGACAGGTGACGGCTGACGGTCACTGATGGGTGACGGTGATGGCTGACAGGTGCACCGCTGACGGTCACTGATGGCAGTCTTATGTGACAGATGCACTTTATGGGGTGACTGTGGTGACTGTTGGGTGACAGATGACAATTGGGGGGAGCGATGGGACAAGTGTTGTGCTTGTGCAGTACAATACAGACACAGATTGGTAACTCACTGCTCCTAGCTCTTCTCTCCTCACACTGGAAACGGTGTGTAAGGAGAGAACAGCTGGTAACAGGTAGTTACCGCTCTGTGTCTACATTTAGCGATCGGCTGTGACTGGATCACAGCCGATCACGTGGTAAACAGCCGCTGGCCAATGGCTGTTTACCATCGATGGTGACAAGCAGTGTTCCTGGGAACATGCTGCCACCGACGTGCACGCGCTGCACGCTCCCAATCGCGTGCATGCGCTGTGCACAATGGGGCGGTACCAGCTGTCATCGGCTGTGACTTCATCACGGCCGATCACGTGGTAAACAGCCATGCCCAATGGCTGTTTACCCCCCTCGGTGGCGAGCGGTGTCTCCGTGACACGCTGCCACCGAGGGTACGATCGCACGCTTTCCCTGTTTGAAGGGCAGGGTGTCATATGACGCCCTCCCAGAACGAGAGCCGCGCCACCTTGCCAGCATATGACAGATGGCGGGCGGCAAGCGGTTAAACCATAAGCTTGAACAATTACTTGTTGAATCCATTTAGAAATAGTAGATTTCGATGCTGCCTGTCCTCTTTTAGGACCTTCAGGCAATACAAACAAAACATCCGTTTTTCAAATCTGAGCAGTCGCCTTCAAGTAGACTGTGACTGCGCTCACCAAATCAAGAGAATGTAGTGACTTTTCTTCCGTAGAACCGGGTACTGGAAAAAATGAAGGTAAAACAATATCTTGGTTTAAATGAAAACTTGACACTACCTTCGGTAGAAAGTTAGGATGAGGAGCAATACTACCTTATCCTTGTGAATAATTAAATATGGCTCTTTACAAGAAAGAGCAGCCAACTCTGATACCCTTCTTGCAGAAGATATGGCTACCAGAAAAACTAGTTTCCTTGTCAAAAGGACCAAGGGAATATGTCGTATCGGCTCAAAAGGCTGTTTCTGTAATGCTGACAGAACTAAACTCAAGTCCCAAGGGTTCAGGGGTGACCTAACCGGAGGATTAAGCCGCGTTACCCCCTGAATAGAGCTACGAACCAAAGAATGCAAAGCAAATGGTCGCTGAAATAATACCGATAAGGCCTGAGACCTGGCCTTTGATAGTACTCAAGGCCAGCCTCATTTCTAACCCCATTTGCTGAAAGTCAAGGATTCTACCTATGACATTCTTCCTGGAGTGCCAACCCCTGGATTCACACCAGGAGACATATGCCTTCCAGACGCTATAATATATGATTCTGGAGGCCGGTTTCCTTGCATTAACCAAGGTAGAGACCACTGAACCTGACAGCCCACGCTTCTTCAGAATGTGGGTCTCAATAGCCAAACTGTTAAATTTAGCATTTGTAAGGTAGGATGGAATACTGGACCTTGCGAGAGAAGGTCTGGATGTGGTGGTAGGGTCCATGGGTCTCCTACTGCCATCTTTATGATCTCTGCATACCAAGGTCTCCTGGGCCACAAGAATCACCGATTTCCCTTCCTGCTTGAACCTGCGAAGAAGTCGTGGAAGCAGCAGAACAAGAGGGAATGCATAAATCAGTGAAAACTGATTCCATGGAATACCCAGGCATCTGTTCCGCAAACTAGCGTATCTTTTGTTCTTGACACAAATTTGTCGATCTTTTTGTTGAACCTGGACGCAAACAGATCTTTGTCTGGAATCCCCCATCTTTGACATATTGTCAGGAAGATATCGGGGTGAAGAGACCATTCTCCCGGGAACAACTGCTGGCGACTCAAGTAGTCCACCTGCCAATTCCCTATACCTGGAATTGCTGATAGGCAAGGTACATTGTTTTCTGCCCAAGTTAGGATATGATTCACCTCTCTCTGGGCCACATGACTTCTCTTGCCCCCTTGGTGATTGATATAGGCCACTACTGTGGCATTGTCGGATTGGATCTTGACAGGACAATTAACCTGAACGTCCAGGCCCTCAGGACCAAGCGCACTGCCCGAATCTCTAGAATATTGATTGGCAAGGTTATTTCTGATCTGGACCATTTCCCTTGGACAGACGCCTCTTCCAGGACTGCTCCCCAACCCGAAAGGCTGGCATCTGTTGTTACCACCTTCCAGGTAACTGGTAGGAAGGATTTTCCCTTCTGCAGATTCTTGGTTATCAACCACCAATTGAGGCTCTGGCGCACCTTTGGAGACAAATACATTGGGAAATGTAGAGCTTGGACCTTCTTGTTCCAAGCCGATAGGATACTGTTTTGTAGCAGTCTCGAATTAAACTGAGCATAAGGAACGGCCTCGAATGAAGCTACCATCTTTCCCAACAACCTCATGCAAAGTCGAATAACAGGATTCTTCTTTGCCTTGACTACCTGAATCATCTCCCTTATGGCACTGATCTTCGCCTGGGGTAAAAATACCCTCTTCTTGGCTGTATATATGATCAGACCCAAGTATTGCAATCTCCTTGATGGTTTTAAGGAAGATTTCTCTAGGTAGAGAATCCAACCTAGGTATTCCAGGTAGTTGACTGTGGTGACCATACTTTGGTCTAAGCGGGCTACCGACTGGTCTATCAAGAGCAGATTGTCTAGGTAAGCTAAAATTGTTATACCTTGAGCCCTTAATCTGGCTAGAGGAGGGGCCAGAAACTTTGTAAATACTCGAGGTGCAGTAGCTAGACCGAAAGGCAGAGCTACAAACTGAAAATGAAGATTTTCTATCTCGAAATGTAGATATTTCTGGTGAGTGGGAAAAATAGGCAAATGGAGGTATGCATCCTTGATGTCGATTGACGCCAGAAGTTCTCCACCTTGTATGATGGAGACTACTGATCGGATTGACTCCATGCAAAAAGAGTGGATATTCAAAAACCGGTTTAGATCTTTGAGATCTAGAATGGGTCTGACATCTCCATTTGGTTTTGGTACCGTGAAAAGGATTGAATAAAAATCCAATCCCTGCTCTTCCATGGGGACCACTGATATCACCTTTTGAGACAAAAGATGGTCCAATGCTTGAAAGAGAGACTTCTTTTTCTCTGGATCCCTGGGAACATTTGATCCGAGAAAAGGAGGAGATGGGTACTCTCGGAACTCTAGTTTGTACCCTAGAGTTATTAAGGAAGCCACCCATTTGTCTTGACACTCTTCCTGCCAGACCCTTGAGAACTGCAGAAGTCTTCCCCCCCACTGGAGTAAGCGGGGGCACCCCTTCATAAGGAGGCTTTAGTATTTTGTTGTGTAGATGCTCCTGGCACTGTAGAAGAGGCTCGTTTAAATGAAATACACTTACTCCTTTTCATAACTGGCAAAAGGGTACTTTTCTCATTAGAAATTCTTTGGATGCATTTATCCAGATCATCCCCAAACAGCCGTTCACCGCGAAAAGGAAAACTAGCCAGGAGCTTTTTGCATGGCGCTTTGGCTGACCAATTTTTCAACCATAGTATTCTACGCATATGCACCAGCCCAAGCGTAAGGCGTGAGGCCTGGAGAATAGAATCTCTCATAGCTTCTATTGCAAAACATAACACCCCTGGTAGCTCGGCCAAATTTTGGGCCTGCTGATCAGGAGTAACCTTGAGCACCTGTTTAAACTGGTCTCTCAAGGATTGACATACACCAATTGCTGCCAGTGCAGGCTGAGTTACTAAACCTGACAGAGAAAAACAGTTTTTTAATAGGAATTCCAACTTTTTATCCGTTGGATCCCTAAGCATTTGAGCATTGTCTACCAGACACTTTTTTTCACAGAGGATATAGCAGCGTCAATTGCTGGTATCTCCCGTTTTTTTAAACCTTTCCTCCATAGGATAAAGTGTTGAAAACTTTTTAGGAGGATAAAAATGCTTATCTGGGTGATCCCACTCAGAATACATAAGCTTTTCCAGCAATGAATGGACAGGAAAAGCATGCACAGCTTGGGGAGGCTTTAGTGAACCCAAACAAGAAGTAGGTTTATCAACCGACTCAGTTAAGGGTAGCATGAATGTGGAGCGGACCAATTCAGTAAGAGATTGTATCATCAATCTTTCAGATTGTGAACCTGATCCTTCCTTATTTGACCCCTGAGAAAAATTCATCATGATCATGAATTTTTCTCCCCTGAGAAAAATTCATCATCTACCGCCCCCGGTTCCTCAGTTTGAGGGTCCTGGGTAATGGAGGGGGACCTATCGCGCTTAGTCCCACTCTGGGATGCGATTAAAGCCACTAACCTCTGCTCCAATCCTAATTTGGTTGAGGAAAAACCTCTTCGGTAACATAGACAGGGGCTGCAGTCAGGGGCGGATTAATGCACAGGCTGGTCTAGTCTGCAGCCTAGGGCCCCACGTGTGCAAGGGCCCCCGATTGGCCATGATATTTTTAATAATTGATATATATTTATGTAGAATAAAAACCATGCCTGCGTGTTATACGAATATGCCGATAAATGTTTTTTTACCAACAGGGGACGGGGATCGGGCGGTCCGCCCCGGGTGCCACCCATTGGGGGGGGGGGGTGTCAGGCCAGCTGTACCGCCTCTCCTGGCCCTGGGACAGTGCTGCCAGCATACTTTAAAGTTGAGAAAACATTACTGCCAGGACTTTCTCATGCACAGCTCCTCGTGTGTCACTCTCAGTGTAAATGGAAGTCTCTTAATACCTCAATTAAAGCCACTCTATCTGGCCGCTCTCCTCCTCCTCCTGCTCCACCTCCTTCCCGAGTGTAGCCTTTGATTGCAGGAGGAGAGCGGTCATGTGACCGTCAATGAAACAACAGAGGAGAGCAGTCACATGACCAGGTCACAAAGAACGGCGTTAATAGACATATTTAGAAGCTTTGATTTACAATGAGTGACACAGGAGTAGCGGTGTATGAGAAAGGGCTGGCAGTAATGTTTTCCCAACTTTAGAGTATTCTTTCCCAGGAGACTGGGGGTCTCCTGGGAGTGCAGGGGGGCTTTATAATGAAAGAGGCCTGTGTGATATGCAGGCAAAGGGGTCTGTGTACTATGCAGATGTCTGTGTACTGTGCAGGGAAAGGGGTCTTTGTACTATAGGCGTGTAATATAGGTCTACCCTTTTACACATGGCACTAAATAATTTATTTTCTGGTAAAGCATGCTTAGGAGGGGGCCACACAAAAAGTAGCCTAGGGGTCCATGACCACCTTAATCCTCCGCTGGCTGCAGTGTTGGAAACAGCTGCAACACCTGATGGCTCTGATGGCTCACTCTGACCATCCATTTCATATCTCTCAGGGGAGGATGCCATTGTAGAGATAAGTTAAGGCTTTTTTGAGCCCTTTTTTGGGGTGTTTCTACCTCCCCTTCTGATCATAGCCCGATGCACAAATGCAGAGGTTTTACCAAAGGAAATTGCATCCACTACTTGAGCAAATAGTCCAGCAATTGCTATTAACGCTCAGCCTGATGCTTTTAGTAAATGTGCCAAGGGAATGCCTGTGTCACCAAACCTCTTACATGCCCCTTTTTAGTCTTGTGTTCCCCCGACAGCTGCAGCCAGCAAAAATGGAGCTTTTAAAACATACTCCTGTGCTGGACGTTGCCGCACGCCAACACCACGCTAAGCTCCGCCCCCTCTGTCACATCATGCCCCCCTCTCTTTTCAAAAGAGGGACTTTCCCACGCGGGCCTCCGATACGACAGGATCGGCTTGTGTGTGGGGGGTATGGCGACGAGGAGACCTGGTGACAAACCACCGCGCAGAGGCAGTAAAAAACGGAGCGGCATCGCCGATCGTTCTGGATTCCCCCTAGACAGGGAGAGGGGGAGAGCTTTTTCAGGTGGGGGGGGGCTTTGGAAGAAAATCCCCCCCCAATCTTACCGGAGGCCTGGGCTGCTAGCCAGAGGGAATCTGCAGCTGCTGCTGACACAGCGTGTTCTTTGAGAAAAGCATGACAAGGTACGTGCTCTATACAGCCCCCAGTGGTGACTTTTAGGCAGACAACATTTACTTTTTAAAGGAGACAATTCATAAGAAACTTAAAAATTCCTCAGAAATCTCCACTTACCTTTACCGCCGCAGGGATTTCTGTGGTAAAACCAACAGACCCAATCTTCACCCGTCACGGTGGGCTCCGTTTAAAAAACTTCAGGGCCCCTTTTTATCAGGGGATCCACACTCCTGGACCCGTAAAAGACCCCACCAGGAAGCTATATGGCTGAAAAAACCAAAGCACTGGATCCCAGGGTCCAGCTCTCTATAAAGAAAAGCGTTACAGCTAAACCTTGCTTCTTCCGCCACAAGGCCTGGGTACCATTCAATTCGGGCCTAAAAAGACACTTTGAATGGATCCGGCTGCATAGCTGGCCCCAGCAAGGATTGCTCCAGTGGAGCTCAGCACAGCACATCTTTACTTGTGACCAACACCTAAGACACTGGCGAAAAAACTGAAGTACACCCAGTAGTGGGAGGGGTTATATAGGGAGTGGACTTCCTGTCTTAGGGTTTGCCAATGTCCATCACCTGAAGGTGGCCTATAATCCACATAGTAATTACTATGGCTCTGTGTCCCATGATATACGATTAAGAAATTGCAATAACATTTTCTGTGACACTTTTGGTAACAGTGTTATAGCAGTCTGAGGGTCTTACGTGTGATATTTGTTAATGGTAGTATAGCACCCAGATCCTAAACAGGGCTACTAATAAATCTAGTTATGCTAGGTGGTAACTAGCCTGGCTAATTGGTAGGTTGATCCACTGATTTCTGTCCTAAGTCTGAGTTTGGGGCAATCTCTTTCTTCTGTCAATAGGTGGGGCTGTTGCTTTTGGCATTAGAATGATGGATTACCGTAAATACATACCATAAATACCATAAATGCTTTTGGCATTAGAATGATGGATTACTATAAATTCAGGTAATGGGTAACTAGGTTGTCTCAGCCAATCAGAAGGTGTTATTTTGACCGCTGTGTATGCTTGGATATGCTATTTATTTGGGAGGAGTAAGGTGATTGGGGTTCTTCCCGCCCGAGGTTGCGGCCTGGGTGGGTGTGTGTTGAGAAGCTCCTGGTTGCTAGGCCTGAAGCCTGAGGCCTATCAGGAGGCATGCTGGCTGCTAGGTACACTTAAGGCCTATCCAGCAGTGTGAGGTTCTGCAAAGAGGAGCAGCTAAGGTTACACCTGAAGTGCAGGGCAGAACCGCATGTGTTAGAGGCTCGGCCTGATCGTTGTCAGAGGTAAAAAGAGAAGCAGTTGCCACAAAGGGATGACCACTCCTGTTACCGGGGGCAAGTTTGGAAGGGATGAAGTTCTGAAGGAGTATCAGAGCAGACGCTTTATTATCTGGGGACAGTAGTGGGAAAGCTTCAGTAGAGACTCATCCAGGAAGGCAGCGGATAGCTGTGAGTAAAGCTTGAAAGAGTACAGCGGGTAGCTGTAAGTAAAGCTTGAAGATAAAGTACAACAGTTAACTGTGGGTGAAGCTCAGGGAATCCAGCGAGTGGCCGAGAGTCCAGGAAGTCTAGTGAGAGAGACAGCGAGCTGAGCTTAAGGATCTACAGTGAGATACTGCAAGTTAAACTGGAAGATCTACAGTAGGATACTGTGAGAGAGTGTTGCTATAGGAGACAGTGGTTACTACAAGTTACAGATTTCTGCATTCAGCTTAAAGGCCCTCATTCTGTATTGCTGTTTGCCTAATTCTATTTTTGTCTGCAGAGTTTGCCTTAAATGCTATTGCATTTGCCTAAGGGTGTCCTGTGCCCTGAACCCACTCTCCCCAACGTTCCTGTTAAGAGAAATAAAACTCTCTCTTTGTTCATTTTTACAAAAAGTGACTGGTGCCCAATCTTTTCACCTTGCACCGCACCCACTATGCTTAGTAACCTGCACCCTGAGAAGGAATGTCAGTTCTCCCTGGCTCTGGGAGTCACCAGGCCCTTGGAAGTCGAGGAGACTGCTACAGTGGATACAAAGGAGTTTTTTTTTTTACATGGCAAAACACAATGCACAATTCATTAGCACTGCTTAACACAATAGTGACACTATTCAGAAAGCCTGTGGGTGATTGTAAATGTATCAGTTACCATTAAGGTAACGCTGCTATTAAAAATCTTTGGTTTAGCAGTAAATTTTATCCATTAGGGATTCTTTTATTGTTCTAATTCCTTTATCTATCTACTCATATAAGCCTACCTAAAACACAGTTACCTGACCTAGTCAAGACCTGCATACTGAAATTCGATAACACTCCATAGTACAAGATAGAATGAAAACATCAGAATTTAAATAGAAAGTCCTTTGAAAAGACAACAGTACAAAATCTCAAATAGTTTCAACTTCCTTTTGGACTCACCAGTTTTTTTTCTATAGAGCAGCTAGTTAGCATGCAAAGCTGGACTGGGATTGAATGCACTAAAGACCTTCTTACAAACACACAGGGACACTGGGCCTTTGTGCATTGTTGGCAATGAATGTGGTATATTTGTATAAGAAATGGTTCACTGCCAGCAAACCCTTTTAAGTTCAAGGACAGTGCAGATTTACCCATTTATTTCATAAAAAAAGCACTCTAGACTAAATACTAAAGAGAAAGCAGGTTTTATTCAAATTGTAAAATGCAATGACATCTTCTGTTCTTTCTTGAAACGTAGAAGTCAATTTAAAGAACAATAGGCTGAGATCATGAGCGCATATCCTACAATATGTGTTTTGTGACTCAAAAACAAAAAAAAAAGTGAAAGACTAATTAAAAATACTCAATAACTGCCATGAGATGTAACATCCCTGTTTCCCAGGCTTACAAAATGATGTGGAAGTTGTGTGTTTTAGGCCTGATTCACACTTGTGCAGGTTGCAGTTTGCATATTGCAGGTGCATTTTGCGTTTTTCAATACACATCTTTAAACCACTGAAGTCTATGGAACCAAAAACCAGAAAAAAAACCCTGGCCCTTTCCATAAAATGCACAGATGTGAACTACATCCATAGGAAACCATGTTGAATGGACTGTAGTGTGTTTCTGCAAAACTGAAAATGCACTAAAAAATGCACAGGTGTGGACCAGGCCTTAGGGGACATTTAGCATTCTAGGACATAAGTTTGTGAATTTTTCAATGTGATGAGTGCAAAATGTACCAAACTGAACATACAAGTCACAGTCACCAGTCCGCTCATCTTAGCTGAATGTCCTTTATTGAAAGTGCCCGTTTGCACTATGGAACAAATAATTCCTAAATAAGCAGTTTTCATACATTTCTGGGTTCTGTGAAAATTATTTTAAAATGCATCTAACCCCAAAACCAAAACTGTAATATATTGCACATAACTAGTCCTTGGTGTGGTGGCTGCATTTGTTTTCTTTTTTCTTTAAAGCTTCTTTTGCTTTTTTTTCAGCAGGTATTCCTGAAACTTGCACACCCTTGTCCCTGGGTGGCTACATCAATCCTCCACTGTATCTATGGAGGGAGCGATGGTTGTCACCCCAGGCAGCTCTCCTGATATGGACTACATACACGTATCTCTTCATCTCTATTACATGGTGAGCAGGGCAATTGGTAGTTTATAGAAGATAGCTAGGAGGGAAGATGATCTTCCGTGCAGCTCACAGGAAATGACACGACACTGCATTTCTGGCAAAATCAACAGGTATTTTCTGTATCTGCTGACAATGTACTTCTTAGCTTGAAAAAAAAAACAAATGCAGCCACATCTAAAGACTGTAAACTACAATATATTGCATTTTTGTTCTTGGGTTTAGTTATCATTTAAAACAAAATTCAACCAAATAGAATGGGAACAAAATTTCTCTCAGGTTTAATTTCTGTTTGTCACCCCAGTGGGTAGATATTGTCCATGGGGTACCCATATACGAAATAGGGAAATGCTTGTTGTCAGGGCAGAAGGACACAAAAAAGCATTTTCAGGCCTTCTTACCTGTATTGAAAGAAATCAGTTAGTGCCATTACTTCTAAGAATACTAGTTGCCTGGCTGTCTCTGGCTAAAATACTGTCAGAATACGCAAACAATGCATGCATCTGATTGGATAAAGACTCTGCTGGGATGTTTGTCTGACAATTTTCTACCAGACTTGTTTAATTTTTCAACCCAAGGATGTTGGGCTTACCTTGGAAGTGGCACTATTAGATTCATATGGTACCTTAAAGCTGAACTCCAACTTTCTTTTCACTAGAACTGATTGGAATGATCGGTTCCAGCCTACATTATACCTCTGTACCATGTTGCTCTTTTGTCTGCAGATCCCCTGATATTCTAGGTTTAGTTGTGACTTTGTTACATAGTTACATTTTCGTTAAGGTTGAATAAAGACAACCTGTGGTGTGTGTGTATGTGTTTATGTCAATAGAAAATTGCATATCCCTGTATGATTTGTAGCGTTGCCTTCTTGAGGGTCGCAAGGTGGATCAATACCTCTCTGGCTACCCTGACCCTGAGAGTCCTTTGTCATCTCTAACACCCTGGGTTCAAATTTTTTTTCCCTTTAGACAATAATAATAAAGAATCATATACATCTGAATAAGGTAAATCAATAAAGGTTTACTTAGCAGGATAAATGAGGAAAGAACCAAAGGATAAACTCAAGCCCAAGTCCAACAGAAGTTATCTTATATGAAGTATTATTTATAGCAAAAATAACTATCATATTAATAGTTCAAACATTAACCGCTTCAGCCCTGGAAGATTTTACCCCCTTCCTGACCAGAGCACTTTTTGCGATTCGGCACTGCGTCGCTTTAAATGACAATCGGGCGGTCGTGCACCCAAACAAAATTGACGTCCTTTTTTTCCCACAAATAGAGCTTTCTTTTGGTGGTATTTGATCACCTCTGCATTTTTTGTGCTATAAACAAAAGAAAGCAACAATTTTGAAAAAAAACGCAATATTTTTTACTTTTTGCTATAATAAATATCCCCCAAAAATATATAAAAAAAATGTTTTTTTCCTCAGTTTAGGCCGATATGTACTCTTCTACATATTTTTAGTGAAAACAAAAATCGCAATAAGCATATATTGATTGGTTTGCACAAAAGTTATAGCGTCTACAAAATAGGGGATAGTTTTATGGCATTTTTATTAATAATTTTTTTTTTTACTAGTAATAGTGGTGATCTGCGATTTTTATCGGGACTGCGACATTATGGCAGACACGTCGGACAACTTTGACACATTTTTGGTATCATTGGAATTTTTACAGCGAACAGTGCTATAAAAATGCATTGATTACTGTAAAAATGTCACTGTTGGTGAAGAGTTTAACCACTAGAGGACGATCAAGGGGTTAATGTGTTCCCTAGAGTGTGTTCTAACTGAAGGGGGGAGGGGACTGTGTAGGGGGGATGACAGATCGCTGTTCATACTGTGTATGAACAGACGATCTGTCTGTTCTCGCTCAGAGAACCTTCTCCCCTCATAGAACCGGGATCTGTGTGTTTACACACACAGATCCTGATTCTCCGTGTGCCCTGAGCGATCGCAGGAGCCCGGTGGTGATCGCGACCACCGGGCACTTGCATCAGCTCCGTGGGCGAGCAATATAAAAGTGACGTACCATGACGGCGATTTGCGCAGCCGAGCCATGTTGCCGCAGTATAACTGCGGCGGCTGGTCGGCAAGCGGTTAAACAATGCACCCTCCATACCAAATAAGTGCATATAATGTCTATGTGCAAAGACTACAGGAGAGCAAAGGAATGATTACTTTAGATGTCAGACCCCTCTCTACTGCTTTCCCTACACAGGATTCAGTAAAATAACAGATAAACAGATATAACTCCAGCTAACAGTAACTATAGCAAAAGTCAACCTGCTCTGCAAAGAGAGTTCTTGGTGAAAAGCAGCTTTGATGGTTTCAGAAACAATTCCCTAGGTGGGGAGGGAAATCATGGTAGTCCAGTGCTGTGGTGTGAAAATCTGGTTAATCTTCAGCTAGCTTTGAGTACTTAATTGCTTGCAAAGAATACTGCCTGCTAATGTAGAGTAGCTGTTCCAATAGATTGTGTGTAGCAAGTAAACAATACTTCTGTGCAACCAGAATTGTAATGTGAATTCATTGTGATCACTGACTTAAGGTTTGTGGAACTACAAGCAACAGCAGATTAATAAATGGTATGGATGTCTGTGTACAGTGTCCATGATATACTGGAGCCTAATCTTGGCATTAAAGATGATAGAGAGTGTAGGAAATAAAGGTGTCTATACACAGTGTCTGTTAAATTGGGTAATCACCTGCTCACCACACTGGAACAGAAGACAAAGATGACTCTGATGAAGATGATGATGACTCTGATGAGGGTAATGATGACTCCGATGAGGATGATGAGGACCCCCCAACTGTATGACTCAAGGGATGACCTCCGGCCTCTGCCACACCGCTCCACAGCTCACACCGATCTGATCACTCTGCAAGGTGGATTGGACAGGAACAATCTCCAGGCTGCCGCCGAATAGTGCAAAGGGACTGTCCACTGATGTCCTTCCATATATCTGCTGTAAATCTGTTAAAGTAGGCCGCAGCAGCTCCTCTCTGTAGCAGATTCCCTGCACACAGATCCACGCCGGTCCCGAGAAGGCACGCCAGGCCCCAGCATTGCTTCTTATAGTCCCTCCCAGCGATCTGCACTGCTCCATCAGCCTGCTGGTAATTGTAGTTTCACACCATGCAGCCAGAGAGCGAATCCCTTCCAAATGGACTACATGTCCCAAAATGCCTTGCTTCTTCTTCTAATCAAAGAGTCACAGAACAGCTAAGCTGGAACACTAGGGGAAACAGCTCCTTGGTAACAGCATTACAAGGCAGCTTCTGATTGCAGGAAATGTAAGTATCCAGCTCCTGGCTATATCTGCAATTGTTAAGATGCCCATCTAATAGTTATTTTAAACTTTTGATGCTCCCTGCTGATGCCCCTGCTTGTGGAAGAGAATTCCACATCCTTACCGCTCTGACAGTAAAGAACCCTCTATGCAGTTTAAGGTTAAACCACTTCTCTTCTAATTTCAATGAATGGCCGCGTGTCTTTTTAAACTCCCTCTCACTGAAAAGTTTTTTTCCCTATGCTAGGGTCACCAGTAAGGTATTTATATATTGCTAACATATCTCCTCTCAAGTGTCACTTTTCCAGAGAGAATAAGTTTAATGCTTGTAGTCGTTCCCCCTAACTGACATCCTGCAGTCCCTTTATTAGCTTTGTTGCCCTTTTCTGAACTCTTTCCGATTCCAGCACATCCTTCTTGAGGACTAGTGCCCGGAACGGGAGGGCATACTCAGCATGCATGCGGACCAGAGTCTTGAAGAGTGGGAGAATTATACTTTTATTCCTGGAGTGATTCCCCTTTTTGATGCATGCTAATATTCTGTTGGCTTTGCTTGCAGCAGCTTGGCATTGCATGCTATTACTAAGCCTGTCATCTACTTGGACCCCTAGATCTTTTTCCATCCTGGATTCCCCCAGAGGTTCTCCCCACAGCGAGTAACTTGCATAACTTTGCATTTTTCAACATTAAACCTCATTTGCCATGTAGTTGCCCAACCCATCATTTAATTGAGGTCTTCTTGTAAAGTTTCCACATTTTGCTGGGAAGTTATTACCCTGCTTATCTTTGTGTCATCAGCAAATATTGGGATTGAGCTGTTTATCCCATCCTCTATGTAGTAAGGTCTCCAGCCTTGCCCAGTCTAATGAAGACCTCGAAGGCCAAAGATAGCTGACATCCTTCAATATGTAGCGGGTTGTGAGGCATAGTGGGTGCAAACCTGGTGAAAGTCATTGGGCGCCAGACACTTCTTGGATGTAAAAAGAGGTTTTATTTCTTTTGACAGTCCTTTTTGTATTTTTGAGGGAAAGAGGGTTAGGGCCAGGACACCCTGGTAGTTATAGATTCAACTGGCAGACTCAGAGACTTCAATAGGAGGACAGCCATTGAAGGAAAGGCCCCAGCAAGTCACCATTTTTGCATATGCAGGAATGCTGTCTCCTATGGCAACAGTCCTTTAACAGTTCCCAACTCAAACGTAACAGTTATTTTAGCTCCACTACAACTGCCTCTTGTAGTTCTTCAACACTGAGCTCCCAGTCTCTCCCTAGACCCTCTGATTCACTGACTCTGAATCCCTTGAGCTCCTCCAAAGTTGGTGGTGGTATCTCCCTCAAACGTCACCCATGCTTCCTTGCTGGGTCCCTAGCTTGGCACTCCAGATACTTCTCAAGCTTTACCCCTGATAACCAGCAAGGTCCCTGGTTTGACTCACAAGGCTGCCCTGCAAGCGTCTCCTCCGCTGGTTGGGTCCCTGGCTTGATCACCTGAAGTTTTCTGATTCTTCACCGTGCCCGTTCGGTGAGAGTATGATTCTGGTACTTTCTTCAGTTACTCAATGTGGTCCCTGGTGAAGGTGGTTGGTCCCTTTGTGCTGACAGCTTCCTTTCTACCTCCGACCACTGACAGGTTCTCTGGCCGACTGAACCGTCACTTTCAGTTGGACTGCAAACCGCAGTCCCAACCCTGTGCTGCCCTCTTACTTCTGGATAGGCCCTCACACAGCCTGGCAGCCAGATGCCCCCGGGATAGGCCCAATCTCCGGCCTAGCAGCCTAAGGCATACGACACATGTCCACCCAAACAGCCGCCCAGGTGGCACAGAACACAGATCACCTGACCTCACCTGAATGTATAAGTTCTCCTAGCAGGCCAAGGGATTCAAGAAAACCCCTGCCCATTGGCTGGGATACCCCATATACCCATAACCTGACCTTGGGTTGCCCTTCTCATATCTAGCACCACCAAGTTACCGGCCACCTAGTGGTAGAAGAGAAAAGTGCAACAAGGCCATAATAGATTTCTATCAATCGACCAAGATAACTACTCTTGGCAAGTAAATTTGTGAGGAGCTCCCTGACTAAACCCCAGGGTTCTACATCTATATTGTTTATAAATAAATTAAACAGAATTGGTCCCAGAACAGATCCTTGGCGGACCCCACTTACCACACCAGACCATTCTGAGTACTTGCTGTTTCTCACCACCCTTTGGACCTGCCCCTGTAGCCAATTCTCTATTAAGTTACATACCCTGTGGTCCATGCTGACAGACCTCAGTTTGTAAATTCAACATTTTGGGGAACTGTATCAAATGCCTTTGCAAAATCCAGATAAGTCCCCAGGCCTTCCTTTATCTAGATGGCAGCTCACGTCCACATAGAATGATAATAGATTGGTCTGGCAAAAACGATCCTTCATAATTCCATACTGATTACTACTAATGATATGTTTTCATCAGCAAATTTGTGTATATAATGTCTTATCATCCCCTCCATTAGCTTACAAACTATTAAGGTTAGACTGACTGACCTGTAGTTTCCAGGGATATATCTCTGCCCTTTTTTAAATATTGGAACCAAATTGGCTTTCCTCCAATCAGCTGGTACCATTCCGGTCAGTGAACTGTCCATAAAAATTAAGAACAATGGTCTAGTTATCTCCTGACTGAGTTCCCTAAGGATCCTCAGGTGTAAGCCACCTGGTCCTGGTATTTATTTGGGTTAAGTTTTTCAAGTCTATTTCTGACACTGGCCTCTGTTAGCCATGAGGGTACATTCTGCGATGTGTTGTTAACATTAGTCTTGGTTACTATATACCCCTTTTTCCTTTGTGAAAACTGAGAAGAATTAATTTAAAACCGTTTCCTTCTCTTTGTCTTTTGTAGCCATATTCCCTTCATTATCCTTTATGGGGCCAATATGTTCTGGCCTCACTTTCTTGCTGGTAACATATTTAAAAAATGTCTTGGGATTTTTTTTATTCTCCTCCGCTATGTGCCTTGCATGGTCTATTTTAGCCACCCAGATTACATTCTTACACTTCTTATTGCTTTCCTGGAGTGCTAAGGAAGCTGTCAGTGGCCCTTGAGGATGCCCCCTGGTCTGGGAGGGTGACCTCGGGCCTAGGGCTCAGGTGCTGGAGGGACCCTGTACAACACATGGAGGAGTCCTTCCTGGAGGCACGGGCGCAAGGTGAGGACAGCGGGAACAGGTCAGCCCATCCAGGAGGTCTTAGGATAAGTCAGCCAGGTGGGTTGAAAGTGTCAGTCTGGGAGGACTAGAGAGGACTAAAGTCTGGGAGAAGTATGCAGGAGAGCTAGTAAAAGGGGAAGCTGCAGCCAGGCAGGCTGGCAGTTCCTGGAGAGGTGGTGCTGGGATGAGTAACCACAGGAGTGATTAAGCTGGACACGGCATTTTTTTTGCTACACACTTAAAGGGGCCTAGGGTTCCTGCCTTTACCAGGCTTTTGTTCTAATTCTGACAAATGCATTGTCAGATCCTCAAGCAGTGTGCCAGCTAGAATTCTGCAAGCAAGTGTGCTGGAGGAAGTAAGGAGTGTATATAGAAAGTTTATAGGAAAGTTGTCCCTAAATTTGCTTGAAGTCAAGTGGGCATCCCAAAATCCTCCCAATCCCTATCCAAGTTATATCCCCTCAATAAAACAAAAAAAACAAAGTACCGGAATGTTTCCTGACTGTGAAGATTTGGTGTGCCTGGCTGTGCAGGGTGGGGGAGCCCATTTCACCTGCGGCTCCTTAGAGGATGAGCTACACTATATTTCTCTTTTGCCTTTGCCCTGTGCATTGTCTCCTATACCCTTTCTCCTGCCCCCCTCCCTTATTTTCTCAACTTCTCAAAGTTTTGAGAATGTCCTGATGTAGTCTCATACTCCTTTCTGTGGATCAAATCTTCTACATACTAGTTTATTATGGGTTAACATATGTTATCTCAATAGACTAATTTTATCTTGATAGGAATATCTTTTTAGTCTTGTCATGTGTTAACCTTTTATTAGTGATTTTACATTTGCTTACGGTGGTCTGTATTCAAGTTCTCCCTGTTGACTATTATGTGGACAACATGCTGCATTGTTTGTATTTGCCTACACTTCTTTTTATTAAGCATTTCTTACTTGTGAAAAAAACAGAAAGGATGCTGGGCAGAGTGGTCTTGACATGACCGCCCCTTATTAAAATGTATCTGATTTGCTAAGAACGGACTGAAATGTGCTCAGTGCATTGCCAGCTTAACCCAGAACAAGTCCTTAACACTCCAGCGCTCACCTTTCACCATGGTCACTATTTGTTGTGGTGTTGTTGTACGGTGCACAGCAAATAAGGCTTAAAATGTAAATTTTTTTAAGCAGCTATTCTCCTGCCTAAAGAAATTGGATTTAGAGGAGCTGAGCAAAAGACCTCAGTGTGCATGAGGTCTTAATCTGAAATGTGAATTTTAATGTGTAACTCCACCCAAGCTTTTTAGTCTTTGATAAAGTGGGTGAGTTGGGACCCCCCGTCAAGTTTTTATTGCCTGTGGATGCTTTGTTGGGGGAATTTCCCTTTATGTTCTGGAGATAGCATTGCCATTTAGATAGTAAGGGAAAGTATCCAACGGGACACAGACAGAAAAAAAAAAAATTATATATATATATATATATGATTTACCACCCACATTACATTACTAAAAGAGAAATGCAATTTCCCTGTGTCCCTGTTATTTTTTTTATTTATTTTTTTTTTTTTTGGCGACACATTTTCACAGGGACCAGAATTTACAGAAATTTTCCCAATAAGGCCATAGAGAGTGGTAAAAACGTGCAGAGGTTCTATTTATGTGTTCTTTCAAGAGGACATCTTAAATAACTGACCACATGGCAAAAAGATCTTTTGTACATATTTAAAAATCAGAAGGCTATTTTAAAACTTCGTGCTGGATTCATGTAATACAGATATATCATATAGATTCACTTTATTTGTGATATTTTTAGATTTATAATCCATACAGTGCTTCACACAGTGACTGCTATTGGCAGTCTCTGAACTTCTGCCAAAAAGCAGAGACTGTGTGAAAAACCAGCAGTATAATCCTTGTATCTCTGGCATAGCACATATGCTGCAGCTGTCACTCTGTCACTCTTGGTAGTGTTGTATTTCTCTGTTATGCTTTCTTACATCTATATTTTCTGCAATAGGTATTTGTATAACATGCTTGGCTTCAAAGATGCATTAATCTTGGCGCTGGCTTTTTTGTCATCAAAATGTGTAACTGAATTTCGTTACATAGCATAATTACCAGGTTGGTTCCATTATGCCAGTACAGACTGTGAAAAGTATGCATTGTGTCTAATGGAAATATTTAAATTTTTCCTCTTGGGCTGGCCACACACGTTCAAAATTTATTTCCTACAACTATGGGTTGCAGGAAAGAAATTTGCACGATTCCCCCATCAACACAGACAGTTGACAGGGGAATCCCTCCTGCTGAGCAATTGTCTTCCCCCGGCGGGGGGAGGGCGGGGAAAACCGTCCCCGCTGGGAGAAGACAGTGATTATTGCTAGAGGCTATAGCAGTCACTAGCGATGATCGCAAAAGAACCTGGCAGGCTGGTTGTACCCAAGCTGATTGATCGATTAACTTGGTACATTCAGCTTGCCCTTTAATGGTTCGAACCGTGTATGGCCAGCCTAAGTCATTTTACCTGTTTTTAGTAGAATCAATGCATTGTTTCAGAAGATCAGTCCATGCTAAAGTGATATTTTTAATATATCTGATCATATTCTCATGGATTCCTGTGCTTAAGTCCCTGTTCACACCGGTACGGCTTTGAAAACAAGCTACTTCAGTGCAATTTCAAAGCCGTACATCAGTGCTATTTGCATTGCCAATTTAATTGTGGCTTGCGACTTCATTCAACAGAAGCCTATGCAAGTTGCAATGAAATCGGTAAAAAGTAGTGCAGGAACCTTTTTTTATAATCGCTGTGATCAGGGGCTAAATGTTACAAACTGATATATGCTATGCATGTGTTGTATCAAGTTACACACAAAGGGCCTACCTGGACAACAAACACAATTTGGAGGTGAAATAAACACACAACCTTAGGTAAAACTAAAGTCCAAGGTTTCAACATGATCTTATATCTATGGAAAATGAAAAAGGTCACCTTACAGGACAGGGTTGCCAGCTCCAAGCCATTTTTAGCCAATGTAGTAACAACAAAGAAAGCCATCTTCTAAGGCAGACATAATGGGTACCTCCTGAAACAGTTCAAAGGATGTTTTTTAAAGAACTGAGAGAAAACCAAGAGGGGACTTAATGGAAGGAAATAATATGAGTGACACCCTGAACAAAGGTACAGGCCAAGGAGTGATTGGACATTATTGGCTGTTGGAAGATACTCTCTAGAGCCAAAACCTGTAATTTAATAGTATTCAGTGCTAGGTGCTGACCCAGCAGCAACTGAAGGAAGCTCAAAGCCCAGTAAGTAAGCCAAGACCAAGAGACTCACATAAGAAGTAAGCCTTTCAAATATGATAATAAACTCTACAGGAAGATGGTTTATAAGCCTGAAGCAAGGTAAAAAAAAAAATCTGTCTAAGGTAAAAGATATCTCTTTTAGCACCTGGCTTTAGTAGCCATACAGTTATGCTGAGATGCGGGATGCAGAATCCGGTCCTGATACAGAAGGTTCAGTTGATGTAAAAGTTTTGGTTGATGGGAATACACTTGTAGCACCCTCTAGTGTGCTACAACAGGTGTCACCATCAGAGTCCTCCTTTACATTAGATGTCACCATCAGAGTCCTCCTTTACATTAGATTTTACCATCAGAGCCCCTCTTTACATTAGATGTCCCCATCAGAGTCCCCTTTTACATCAGATCCCCCCCCCCCCCCTCACTCACAGCTCTCATAGCAAGTCACTTGTCATCCACCTTCGGTCCAGCCTGGATGAGTCCGAGAAACCGGAAGTGAAGGCACGGGACCTGCCAATCACACACCACAGCAGGGAAAAATGCTATAGAGGGATTGTTCCCACGGACTTTCTAAAGAAAGCCAAGAGAGCTTCTTGTTTGCAATCACATGATTGCAAACACGTCATGCTTCCCATAGTAGCTGTGTGTCCGGCGCCCTGTACACACTTAAAGGGCTTTTATTGGTTTTTTTCGTTTTGTTTTGTTTTTCAGTGATTGCAGCATGTCATGCTTCCCATACACCTGTGTGTCCAGCATCCCGCACACTCTTAAAGGGCCATTATTTTTAACTCTTTTTTTTTTTTTCATGATGAGTAGCTTTGGGAGGGCGGTGCCCCTGCGTCCCCCATGGGCGGTCCGCCACTGCACCAATGGAACAGCAAAAACTAGCAAGAGAATAATTACATTGCAGGCTTTCAGAACTGAACAGGCTTTCTAAAGAAGTAATTATAATCTAAAAGAAAACAAGTAATAACCTGAATAATTATTCTCTAGGGAACATATATATGGAAGTATACTGTAAATATATGGGCAAAATGTGAACTAATCCCTATTAACGGGGATGTAAAAATGCTGAAACTGGTGTAGCCTGTTCTTTCATTTCTAAATTAAAGCAATATTAAACCCAAAAGCAAACATTTATTATATTGCAGCTTACCAATTATCACAATTTAGATGTGATGGTTGCACTAGTTTTCTTTTTTAAGCTTTCTTTCCTCTATTTTCATGTGGTGATCTGTTACTTTTCAACAGAAAAGCTCTCTTGCAGTTGCAGGGATGGGACAGACAATACACCACTTACACGGGTGCTTAAAATGATCAGTTTTCTTTTTTTATGTAAAACCTTTAAACCTTTATCCCAAAAGAGAAATAAAAATAAAATTAGCTGTAACTGATTATAAATATTAGCTGGAGTTCAGTTTCAATATGTTGGTGTAGCACTACACCCAAAAGGAGTCAGAGGCGCCAAGGCACACAGCATTTTCTCTATCTGGCTCAATAAATAGTCTAGAGAGTGTCTTTTATGCTTTTTTTTTTGTTTGTAGAGAACTTGCATGGAGTGAAAGGAATCATAGGATACTGCAAGGACACTGAATAACCAGAGGACACTTTTCCTACTACCGTATATACTCGAGTATAAGTCGAGTTTTTCAGCACATTTTTTTGTGCTGAAAGTGCCCCCCTCGACTTATACTCCAGTCAAGCACTTTTCTGCAGCAAAAAATTTCATTTTCCGAACCGACTTTGGGGCCCTGTGCCTGGGGCCCTGGGGTTCCTAGCGCTAAGTGGCCCCGAGATACGGGGCCCCAAAATAGGTTCGGAAAATGTAATTCTCTGCTGCAGAAAAGTGCTTGACATTTTCTGAACCGAATTTGGGGCCCCGTATCTCAGGGCCACTTGG